>NC_074674.1:5450712-5560712 GCF_029448725.1 Salvelinus fontinalis
CTGGGCCAGTGTTGTACTAAGTGTTGTACGTCCAACCACCAAGAAATTCAAAAAATCGAATACAATAGAAGCATACCGGGGTGGATATCGTACATATCTTTCATATGCTTCTGCCACGTAGTGCTTCAGATATAAAGGCAATGTGTACTACGTAAAGTCCCAGGCTCTCGCCAACATTTCTGCAGTAAAACTAACATCCCTGTGTTAGTACCTGGAGCTAACCTCCCACATATGACCTCTGATCTTGACACAGCACAGAAAAAAAAGGGGGACGGAGGTCGGGCTGCCTTCTGAGAATTCATTGGCGAGTGAGTAAACTTCCACTGCCATCCGTTATATTGGCCAACGTGCAATCATTGGAAAATAAATGGATAACCTACAGTCAAGATTATCCTATCAACGGGACATTAAAAACTGCAATATCTTATGTTTCACAGAGCCGTGGCTGAACGACGACGATTTTCCATGTACCAGCAGGACAGAGAAGCTACGTCTGGTAAGACGAGGGGCGGGGGAGTGTGTCTATTTGTCAATAACAGCTGGTGCACGATGTCTAATATTAAAGATGTCTCTAGGTATTGCTCGCCTGAGGTAGAGTACCTTATGATAAGCTGTAGACCACACTATCTAAGAAGAGACTTCTCATCTATATTATTTTTAGCCGTCTATTTACCACCACAAACTGATGCTGGCACTAAGACGCCCTCAACCAGGTGTATAAGGCCATAAGCAAACAAGAAAATGCTCCTCCAGAAGCGGCGCTCCTAGTGGCCGGAGACTTTAATGCAGGCAAACTTAAATCAGTTTTACTTAATTTCTACCAGCATGTCACATGTGCAACCAGAGGAAAAAAACTCTAGACCACCTTCACTCCACACACAGAGATGCATACAAAGCTCTCCCCCGACCTCAATTTGGCGAATCTGACCATAATTCAAGCTTTCTGATTCCTGCTTACAAGCAAAAACTAAAGCAGGAAGTACCAGTGACTCGCTCAATACGGAAGTGGTCAGATGACACGGATGCTACGCTACAGGACTGTTTTACTAGCACCGACTGGAATATGTTCCGGGATTCATCCGATGGCATTGAGGAGTTTACCAGATCAGTCACCAGCTTCATTAATGAGTGCATCAATGACATCATCCCCGCAGTAACCAAACGTACATATCCCAACCAGAAGCCATGGATTACAGGCAACATCCGCATCAAGCTAAAGGCTAGAGCTTCCGCTTTCAAGGAGTGGGACACTAATCCGGACGCTTATAAGAAATCCCTCTATGCCCTCAGACGAACCATCAAACAAGCAAAGCGTCAATACAGGATTAAGATTGAACCCTACTACACTGGCTTTGACGCTCGTTGGATGTGGCAAGGCTTGAAAACTATTATGGACTACAAAGGGAATCCCAGCTGCGAGTTGCCCAGTGATGCGAGCCTACCAGCGAGCGAAATGCCTTTTACGCTCGCTTCGAGGCAAGCAACACTGAAGCATGCATGAGAGCACCAGCTGTTCTGGAAGACTGTGTGATAACACTCTAGGTAGCCGATGTGAGCAAGATCTTTAAACAGGTCAACATTCACAAAGCCACGGGGCCAGACGGATTACCAGGACCTGTACTCAAAGCATGCGCGTTCAACTGGCAAGTGTCTTCAGTGACATTTTCAACCTCTCCCTGACCGAGTCTGTAATACCTACATGTTTCAAGCAAACCAGCATAGTCCATGTGCCCAAGGAAGCGAAGATAACCTGCCTAAATGATTACCGCCCCGTAGCACTCATGTCGGTAGCCATGAAGTGCTTTGAAAGGCTGGTCATGGCTCACATCAAAAGCATCCTCCCGGAAACCCTAGACCCACTCCAATTCACATACCGCTCCAAAAGATCCACAGATGACGCAATCTCAATTGCACTCCATACTGTCCTTTCCTCACCCGTACAAAAGGAACACCTATGTGAGAATGCTGTTAATTGACTACAGCTCAGCTTTCAACACCATAGTGCCCTCAAAGCTCATCAATAAGCTAAGGACCCTGGGACTAATCACCTCCCTCTCCAACTG
The DNA here is from genome assembly GCF_029448725.1 of Salvelinus fontinalis. NCBI lineage: Eukaryota > Metazoa > Chordata > Actinopteri > Salmoniformes > Salmonidae > Salvelinus > Salvelinus fontinalis. The sequence goes on from NC_074674.1 coordinate 5,452,776, forward strand.
GATCCTGGACTTCCTGACGGGCCGCCCCCAGGTGGTAAGGGTAGGCAACAACATGTCTAATACGCTGATCCTCAACACTGGGGCCCCTCAGGGGTGTGTGCTTAGTCCCCTCCTGTACTCCCTGTTCAAACATGACTCCAACACCATCATTAAGTTTGCTGACGACACAACAGTAGTAGGCCTGATCACCAACAATGATGAGACTGTATGGAGGAGGTCAGGACAACAGCCTCTCCCTCAATGTGACAAGACAAAAGAGCTGATCGTGAACTACAGGAAAAGGCGGGCCGAACAGGCCCCCATTAACATCGACGGCCCAGAGGAAAGCCCAAACATTGTCAAAGACTCCAGTCACCCAAGTCATAGACTGTTTTCTCTGCTATCGCACGGCAAGCTGTACCGGAGCGCCAAGTCTAGGACCAAAAGGCTCCTTAACAGCTTCTACCCCAAAGCCATAAGACTGCTGAACAATTAATTAAATGGCCACCTGGACTGTTTACATTGACACCTCCCTCTTTGTTTTTACACTGGTGCTACTTGTTGTTTATTATCTATGCATTGTCACTTTCTCCCTACCTACATGCACAAATTCCTCACCTGACCTGTACCCCTGCACATTGACTTGGTACTGGTACCCCCAGTATATAGCCTCGCTATTGTTACTTTATTATGTTACTTTTTATCATTTGTTACTTTAGTTTATTAGATAAATATTTTCTTAACTCTTTCTTGACCTGCACTGTTGGTTAAGGGCTTGTAAGTAAGCATTTCACGGTAAGGTCTACACATGTTGTATTCAGCGCATGTGACAAAGTTTGATTTGATTTGATTGTGGATGCATAGGGATGAGAGACCAACGACCCGATTTTAACAACTATACTAACTGTGGCATGCTGGGTAACTAGTCCCAGCAGAGCAGCTGATTCTATCAAGCCCAAACAGTAGTTCCCCCTCCTCCCTGATGTGTGAATATTTGATGCACGTGCTGAATTCAACTAGTTTAACCCTGCTGTCCTCCCACCGCCCCCATGTCCCCTGACTTCTCCCTGACAACCAGGCCCTCAACTCCCACGTGAATGTGCTGTCCTTGTCTGCACATAATCTACATTCATCTCTGACCATCTATCTCTAGAATGATTGCTGTTTTGAATAAGGAAACTTTAACCAACCATAACATGTCCGAATGCTGACTGAACTGAGAGTGTTGCTGACTGTAGGGGTCTGAGGATGAAGGATGAAAGAGCTGTAGCCTACTTGCTGACCGAGGCATGATTATTCTACCTAGCCTTTTCCCCACTGTGGTTGGTTAGGTTCTCTTAACAGCCCCGCAGAGCTGGATAAGACTGAGAATTTATTACACTGCAGAGAGAAATACAGTATTCAGCTCACAACAAAGGAGCAGCCAAATGCCAGCATTCCAATCAAGAGGAGTGTGTGCGTGTCTGTATGTGATTGAGGATGAGTGTGTGCTTTTGTTTGTCCCGCACATATGTGAGGGTGTGTTTGTCAGACCTCTCCCGGGGTACAAAAGGGAAGGAAAGACAGCATGCCAAATGTATTTTATACCAACAAAAAGAAGCAACAGAATGGCAGAATTCTCAGTGGTATAGTAAACTGTGAATAGATCCCTTTAGTTGGCAATGAGAGAACACAAGCCAGCTGATCACCCAAGCTCTCGACTTGCCTGTGTCTCATTTCATTTAGACTTAAAACGTTGTGACTCACTTCTACATGCTATTCCTGTAAATATTTTTTATAAATAGATGGTGAGATGACTACAATTTCTGACACAACTCAAATTGGTCCTGTTATCACTGTTCAATATCAAGACGATTTAAATTAAAGTGCTCGACCGTCAAGCTTCCATTGTCTACAACAGATCTCCTCTAGTCACTGCTCTCTTCTGAAATGTCAGGTTCATTTCCTCTAGTGTGCTAGATTATTATTAGTCAAGTGTTTTGCCACTGTCACTGGCAGCAACTGACATTTTGCTGCATAAAGAAATATCCTAGGAAACAACGCATGGAAATTCATCATTGGCACTCTAGTGATTTTATCACAAGCATACAGGAAGATGTGCTTGTTGAAATAGGTAACACTGCCCAGTGAGCACTTCACCTGATACATTGCCAATTCATTCATCTAAGGACACCCTCACTATACCAGACAGACATCTTCTGCACGGCTCTCTCTCCTCTCCCCCTCACCTCTTTCTGGTGGTACTTGATGGCCAGTTTGAGCTTGGCCAGGTCGCGGCAGTCCTTTGGGTCCAGCTCCTCACTGAGGTAGTCACGGTGGTTGAGGATGGTCTCCAGCTCTCTGGAGCTCCGGGCCTGGTCCAGCAGGTCCTTGGCAAACAGCTTACACTGTTGGGACAGCTCCTCGTATTCCTGACGGAACTCATTCTCCACCTGGAAGAGTCATAAACTAGTTAAAACCCCTTTATAAACCCTTCATAAATCCTTAACACTACTGGGACAGCTCCTGGTAATCCTGACAGAGCTCGTTCCCCACCTTGCTCAGTTCTTTCAGCTCCCAGCCCAGGCGGAAGGCGGTCAGGATGGGGTCTTCGCTGGACAGGGCAATGAGGGACGGGCTGGCTAGAGTCTTGTAGACATTGAGGCGAGAGCGGGAGTGGCGCAGGCTGTCCACCTCGGAGCTGGACACGCACGCCACACAGTCACAGCGGATCTGGTGTGGCCGGGGGATGGTGACTTTGCGCTGGACCAGCAGCTTGATGATCTCGTAGTTGTTGGTGTGAGCTGCCAGCATGATGGGTGTGATGTCAGGGGTAAACTCTGAGAACTGGGTATCCATCATCAGGTTGGGCACCTGGAGAAGAGAACAGGGGGTTGGGGTGGAGAGGGATTAATGAATGCCCCAGGCAAGAGCATAACCTGTATAACATGTATATAACCGGGAGAACATATAGTACGTAACATGTATATAACCGGGAGAACATATACATAACATGTAACCATCATGCTAATTGGGCTACAGTCAGGACCTTGTAGGCCTAGGCAACTAGCTGAAATGTGTTCCTAAGGTCCTCCTTACCTGTTTCTCTCCACTGGGCCTGCGGTGGGACAGCAGCAGCTCCACTGCACCCACCACCTCCTTGCGGATGGCGTAGAGCAGCGCGTCGCCCACGTGCACGCCGTGGTTGAGCAGCAGCTCCATCACCTCCAGGTTTTCATTCTCGATGGCGATGAGCAGAGCGCTGCGCCCCAGCGGGTCCAGGCAGTTCACGTTGATGTTGTAGTAAATCTCTGCCTCCTGCAGGGCCAGCTTCACCCCGGCATAGTCGCCCTTCTCCACCGCCGTCAGGTACGCCCGCTCCTCCGCTGACAGCTCCGCTTCCGCCCGCACGATCTGCAGTGGGATGCGGTCGCGGTAAGGTGAGTAGCTCGCCTTCTTGTAGTACAGCTGGGCCATGGGATTCATCATGTGCACACAGTCAGCGTCACTCACGACCTACTGGGAGATTGGAATCTGGGGGCAAACAAAGAAGAGCATTGGTTCGTTTTGTTCTCCACATATTGCGCAGTAGGACAGTGTTGATAGCATAAAAGGCTTTGTATACAGCATTTACTGTGATGCGGTCAAAGCAAACATACTTTTTGTGGTTCGCGGAGCAGCACAGAGCTGTTGTGAAGGAAGATGTCAAGGAAGTGAGTTTGTGTTTATACAGGACTTCTCACCCTCACCTACTGTCAGCCAATCATGTCATTGTGGAGCTATACGGAGACCTCCAGAGTGTACATTTGAGAGTAGCGCGGCGATGCGATTTCGGAGCACAATTTGGCCTCTGCGTGCCTCCGCGTCACACCCTCCATACGGCGCCTCCGACCACATTTTCGGATCAAGCATAAATTGGATTGCCAAATTCACGTATCGTCTGAGATTCCCATAGATTGGAAAGCTACCACGGTCATCCCCCTCTTCTAAGGGGGAGACACTCTAGACCCAAACTGCTACAGACCTACAGTGGGGAGAACAAGTATTTGATACACTGCCAATTTTGCAGGTTTTCCTACTTACAAAGCCACTGGCTCCAGGTCATCTACAAGTCTCTGCTAGGTAAAGTCCTGCCTTATCTCAGATCACTGGTCACCATAGCAGCACCCACCTGTAGCACGCGCTCCAGCAGGTATATCTCACTGGTCACCCCCAAAGCCAATTCTTCCTTTGGCCGCCTCTCCTTCCTGCCAATGACTGAAACGAACTGCAAAAATAACTAAAGCTGGAGACTCTTACCTCCCTCACTAGCTTTAAGCACCAGCTGTCAGAGCAGCTCACAGATCACAGCACCTGTACACAGCTCATCTGTAAATAGTCCATCCAATCTACCTCATCCCCATACTGTATTTATTTATTTATCTTGCTCCTTTGCACCCCAGTATCTCTACTTGCACATTCATCTTCTGCACATCTACCATTCCAGTGTTTAATTGCTATATTGTAATTACTTCGCCACCATGGCCTATTTATTGCCTTATCTCTCTTATCCTACCTCATTTGCACATACTGTATATAGATTTTTCTACTGTTTTTCTACTGATTGTATGTTTGTTTATTCCATGTGTAACTGTGTTGTTGTATGTGTCAAACTACTTTGCTTTATCTTGGCCAGGTCGCAGTTGCAAATGAGAACTTGTTGTCAACTAGACTACCTGGTTAAATAAAGGTGAAATACGTTTTCAAAAATAAAACCTTATCAAATCAAATGTATTTATATAGACCTTCTTACATCAGCTGATATCTCAAAGTGCTGTACAGAAACCCAGCCTAAAACCCCAAACAGCAAGCAATGCAGGTGTAGAAGCACAGTGTCTAGGAAAAACTCCCTAGAAAGGCTAAAACCTATGAAGAAACCTAGAGAGGAACCAGGCTATGAGGGGTGGCCAGTCCTCTTCTGGCTGTGCCGGGTGGATATTATAACAGAACATGGCCAAGATGTTCAAATGTTCATAAATGACCAGCATGGTCAAATAATAATAATCACAGTAGTTATCGATGGTGCAGCAAGTCAGCACCTCAGGAGTAAAATATCAGTTGGCTTTTCATAACCGATCATTAAGAGTATCTCCACCGCTCCTGCTGTCTCTAGAGAGTTGAAAACAGCAGGTCTGGGACAGGTAGCACGTCCGGTGAACAGATCAGGGTTCCATACCCGCAGGCAGAAGCACCCATCTGCCACCCCACCGCCACCCCCTCATAACCCATCTGCCACCCCACCGCCACCCCACTGCCACCGCCTCATAACCCATCTGCCACCCCACCGCCACCCCACTGCCACCGCCTCATAACCCATCTGCCACCCCATGCCACCCCACTGCCACCACCTCATAACCCATCTGCCACCCCACCGCCACCCCACTGCCACCCCCTCATAACCCATCTGCCACCCCACCGCCACCCCACTGCCACCCCCTCATAACCCATCTGCCACCCCACCCCATCATAACCCATCTGCCACCCCACCGCCACCCCACTGCCACCGCCTCATAACCCATCTGCCACCCCACCGCCAACCCACCGCCACCCCCTCATAACCCATCTGCCACCCCACCACCAACCCACCGCCACCCCCTCATAACCCATCTGCCACCCCACCGCCACCCCACTGCCACCACCTCATAACCCATCTGCCACCCCACCCCACCGCCACCCCACTGCCACCGCCTCATAACCCATCTGCCACCCCACCGCCACCCCACTGCCACCGCCTCATAACCCATCTGCCACCCACCGCCACCACCTCATAACACATCTACCATCCCACCGCCACCACCTCATAACCCATCTGCCACCCCACCGCCACCACCTCATAACCCATCTGCCACCCCACCGCCACCACCTCATAACCCATCTGCCACCCCACCGCCACCCCACTGCCACCCCCTCATAACCCATCTGCCACCCCACCGCCACCCCACTGCCACCGCCTAATAACCCATCTGCCACCCCACCGCCACCCCACCGCCACCACCTCATAACCCATCTGCCACCCCACCGCCACCCCCTCATAACCCATCTGCCACCCCACCGCCACCCCACTGCCACCACCTCATAACCCATCTGCCACCCCACCGCCACCCCCTCATAACCCATCTGCCACCCCACCGCCACCCCACCGCCACCCCACTGCCACCCCCTCATAACCCATCTGCCACCCCACCGCCACCCCCTCATAACCCATCTGCCACCCCACCGCCACCCCACTGCCACCGCCTCATAACCCATCTGCCACCCCACCGCCACCACCTCATAACCCATCTGCCACCCCACCGCCACCCCACTGCCACCCCCTCATAACCCATCTGCCACCCCACCGCCACCCCACTGCCACCCCCTCATAACCCATCTGCCACCCCCACCGCCACCCCATCATAACCCATCTGCCACCCCACCGCCACCCCACTGCCACCGCCTCATAACCCATCTGCCACCCCACCGCCACCACCTCATAACCCATCTGCCACCCCACCGCCACCCCATCATAACCCATCTGCCACCCCACCGCCACCCCACTGCCACCGCCTCATAACCCATCTGCCACCCCACCGCCACCCCCTCATAACCCATCTGCCACCCCACCGCCACCCCACTGCCACCGCCTCATAACCCATCTGCCACCCCACCGCCAACCCACCGCCACCCCCTCATAACAGATCTGCCACCCCACCCCCAACCCACCGCCACCCCCTCATAACCCATCTGCCACCCCAGCGCCACCCCACTGCCACCACCTCATAACCCATCTGCCACCCCACCCCACCGCCACCCCACTGCCACCGCCTCATAACCCATCTGCCACCCCACCGCCACCCCACTGCCACCCCCTCATAACCCATCTGCCACCCCACCGCCACCCCACTGCCACCGCCTCATAACCCATCTGCCACCCCACCGCCACCCCACTGCCACCGCCTCATAACCCATCTGCCACCCCACCCCACCGCCACCCCACTGCCACCGCCTCATAACCCATCTGCCACCCCACCGCCACCCCACTGCCACCCCCTCATAACCCATCTGCCACCCCACCGCCACCCCACTGCCACCACCTCATAACGCATCTACCACCCCACTGCCACCACCTCATAATCCATCTGCCACCCCACCGCCACCCCCTCATAACCCATCTGCCACCCCACCGCCACCACCTCATAACCCATCTGCCACCCCACCGCCACCCCCTCATAACCCATCTGCCATCCCACCGCCACCCCCTCATAACCCATCTGCCACCCCACCGCCACCCCACTGCCACCACCTCATAACCCATCTGCCACCTCACCGCCACCCCCTCATAACCCATCTGCCACCCCACCGCCACCCCCTCATAACCCATCTGCCATCCCACCGCCACCCCCTCATAACCCATCTGCCACCCCACCGCCACCCCACTGCCACCACCTCATAACCCATCTGCCACCCCACCGCCACCCCCTCATAACCCATCTGCCATCCCACCGCCACCCCCTCATAACCCATCTGCCACCCCACCGCCATCCCACTGCCACCACCTCATAACCCATCTGCCATCCCACCGCCACCCCCTCATAACCCATCTGCCACCCCACCGCCACCCCACTGCCACCACCTCATAACCCATCTGCCACTCCACCGCCACCCCCTCATAACCCATCATCCACCCCACTGCCACCCCACCGCCACCCCCTTATTCCCCACCGCCACCACCTCATAACCCATCTGCCACGCCACCGCCACCCCATCATAACCCATCTGCCACCCGACCGCCACCCCCTCATAACCCATCTGCCACCCCACCGCCACCCCCTCATCACCCATCTGCCACCCCACCGCCACCCCCTCATCACTCTTGCTCTCATTCCCCACCCAGCCAGAGCCAGCGCTGTGGCCCCACACAGCCCCGCGGGGCCTGGCGTCTCTGGAACTCCAGTCACACACATCCATATTCATGGCACCACATGGAGAGGGAGTAGAGGCTTGGGGGTAGCGCATCGCGCTGATCCCCTGCCAAATACACTCCTCCCAATGGGAGGGAAGTTGGAGAAGGGGTGTCGAGGGGTGTTGGGAGAGAAATTTACTTGAGAAGTGTGCTTGCTTTTCCCTCAGCCTGGTCTTGCATGAGTGAGCCCCCTGCTTCAGGGCCTCTGCAGGAGATATGGGTCCACTCCAAGCTGAGCCATGGCTGACAAAACACTCCACTGTATTTTCTGCAGCGTGTGGATGACTGGGTGGTTTAAGTGCTGCTGGTGGGAGCTTAATCTCTTGGGGACGGTGACCTTGGCAAGACTGTCACTAGCTCAGGTACCTAGGGACCTGCTCAAATCACTTAGATTTGACAAACACAGTAAGGTGATTGGCCAGCCCAGCCAGAGAGGGTGGATATGTCTGTACATAAGCCAAGCTTGTTAGCCCCTGATCCCTTGGTAATTGAACCAACCATTGACTTAATCAATACAACTGAGCCACCCTTTGAGGTGGCTGACATGCTGGTGTTAACTATGTCCTTGTTACACCAGTATTACATTCCCTCAGGTATAACGGAGATTGGAACACTCCAAACACACAGAAACATTCTTGGCAACGAATCTCGAGGAGGGATACTTAGTGGAACGTGTACGCTGGGAGTCGGGAAGCAAGTACACGGAGTGAATAATTTAATAAATAAACAAACATGGACAAAACAAGAAACACAAGCAGCATACAGACATGAAATAGAAACAGAAACAATAATGCCTGGGGAAGGAACCAAAGGGAGTGACAGATATAGGGAAGGTAATCAGGAAGGTGATGAAGTCCAGGTGAGTTTGAAGAGGCACTGGTGCGCATAACGATGTTGACAGGTGTGTGTAATAATGAGCAGCCTGGTGACCTAGAGCGCTGGAGAGGGTATACACGTGACAGTACCCCCTCCCTGATATGCGGCTCCAACTCCAGGACACCGACCAAATGGACGATCCCGGGAACCAGGAGCGGACCGGTCGCCTTAGCTGAGGCGCGGGAACCTGTCGAGGCAGCTGAGGCGCGGGAACCTGACGAGCCGGCTGAGGCATGGGAGCCTGCCGAGCTAGCTGAGGCATCCTCTGTAGACTCGGCAACACATGCTTGACCGGCAAACCAAGTCAAGTGAATCTGACATGCCGGCTGAGGCATGGAAGCCTGATGAGCAGGCTGAGGCATCCTCGGTTGCTCCGGGAGCGGCACCCGGACCCGACGTCACCTACTGACACAAAAAACACTGATGCTCCCCTTTGGTGAGGCGTTATTCTGTAACGTGTACGCTGAGAGTCGGGAAGCAAGTTCAGGGAGTGAATCATTTAATAAATAGATGAACATGGACAAAACAAGAAACACGAGCAGCGCACAGACATGAAACAACGGAACAGAAACAATAACGCCTAGGGAAGGAAACAAAGGGAGTGACAGATATAGGGAAGGTAATCAAGAAGGTGATGAAGTCCAGGTGAGTTTGATGAGGTGCTGGTGCGAGTAAAGATGGTGACAGGTGTGCGTAATAATGAGCAGCCTGGTGACCTAGAGCCCCAGAGAGAGGGACAGTTAGATTGTGTTCGCACCAAATTGTCACCTTGGAAATGCATTCCTGCGTCAGTTGTAAATGAGGAGGAATATGTATCGTGACAACTAATAAGACATGTCCCAGAATACCAACAACAACCTCCAATGTGTAATACAGCTATCATATCTAATACTAAGCATTATTATTATTCCTTTGTGATAAGCTTTGGTAGCATCGTTCCAACATGGCTGGTTAATATCTACTGTGCTCAAACTCTCATGCTGTTCTATATCTCTTCAACAGACCAGGCTGGCAGCTGCAGTGCACAGAGTGCACAGTTTTTCAATGTGGGCAATATTTAGCATTAAATGTAGGTGAACCAAGCAAAGCCAACCTTATGCCCAGCTCTAGCACACATCCCCTATCTGTCTTTCTAACGGAGAGGACTAAAACCGGTCAAAGCTATTACATCAATCACCTCCTTTACAATCTCAATTCACATCCCTATAAAATATTAACTCTAAAGTCAATGATGTCTGTTGTCCCCCTCCATTATCAGATAGTTGTTCTAGAGCTTGCTGTTACAAATAACCAACAGAGTTACGCCTCTGGAGGGACTTCTGGGGTCACAGGTTCATGATTTATTCAACATTATTTACTGGAATGAGACAGGGCTACCGTGGTTTCTCCTCATACTCACAAACTCATACACACTTATAAACACTCATACACATTCATACAAACCCACACACAATCAAGGCCCACCGAGAGTGACCAAACCGTGCTCTGTGTTATTAAGGAAGCGAAGGTAACCTGCCTAAATGATTACCGCCCCGTAGCACTTACGTCCGAAGCCATGAAGTGCTTTGAAAGGTTGGTCATGGCTCACATCAACAGAATCATCCCGGAAACCCTAGACCCACTCCAATTTGCATACAGCCCCAACAGATACACAGATGACGCTATCTCAATTACACTCCACACTGCTCTTTACCACTTGGACAAAAGGAACACCTACGTGAGAATGCTGTTCATTGACTACAGCTCAGCATTCAACACCATAGTGCCCACAAACCTCATCACTAAGCTAAGGACCCTGGGACTAAACACCTCCCTCTGTAACTGGATCCTGGAATTCCTGACAGGCTGCCCCCAGGTGGTAAGGGTAGGCAACAACATGTCTGCCACACTGATCCTGAACACTGGGGCCCCTCAAGGGTGCGTGCTTAGTCCCCTCCTGTACTCCCTGTTCACCCACGACTGCGTGACCAAACACGACTCCAACACCATCATTAAGTTTGCTGACGACACAACAGTGGTAGGCCTGATTATCAACAACAATGAGACAGCCTATAGGGAGGAGTTCAGTGACCTGCAGTGTGGTGCCAGGACAACAACCTCTCCCTCAACGTGAGCAAGACAAAGGAGCTGATTGTGGACTACAGGAAAAGGCGGCCGAAAAGGCCCCCATTAACATAGACGGGGCTGTAGTGGAGCGGGTCGAGAGTTGGTACACATCACCAACAAACTATCATGGTCCAAACACACCAAGACATTCGTGAAGAGGGCACGACAACACCTTTTCCCCCTCATCCTGACCGGTTGCATCACCGCCTGGTATGGCAACTGCTAAGCATCTGACCGCAAGGCGCTACAGAGGGTAGTGTGTATGGCCCAGTAGATCACTGGTGCCAAGCTTCCTGCCATCCAGGACCTACAGTATATACCAGGCGGTGTTAAAGGAAGGCCCAAAACATTGTCAAAGACTCCAGTCACCCAAGTCACAGACTGTTCTCTCTGCTACCGCACGGCAAGGGGTACCGGAGCGCCAAGTCTAGGACCAAAAGGCTCCTCAACAGCTTCTACCCCCAAGCCATAAGACTGCTGAACAATTAATCAAATGGCCTCCGGACTATTTACATTAACACCCACCCCCCTCTCCATTTGTTGTTACACTGCTGCTACTTGTTGTTTATAATTTATGCATAGTCACTTCACCCCTACCTACATGTACAAATTACCTCGACTAACCTGTACCCCGCACATTGACTCGGTACCAGTAACCCCTGTACATAGCCTTGTTATTGTTATTTTATTGTGTTACTTTTTATAATTTTTTACTTTAGTTTATTTAGTAAATATTTTCTTAACTCTTTCTTGAACTGCATTGTTGTATTCGGCGCATGTGACAAATAAAGTCTGAATTTATTTGATTTAAAAGAAACCTAAATGACTCCTTATTATCTAGTGTGTCATCTTACAGCATATTATTATTATAATTATTATTATATATGCTCCTGGTATACTGTAACCTAATTAGTGCGGTGACCAGAGTGGTAAAGTGATGGGTGATATTAGACTGTGAGGCATGGTGTTGATCGTCCATGTGCACAGCTTCTCATTACTGTGGTGACTGATGCACAGACCACACATTGCAGACCACACCACACTCCAATTACCACAAGACAAATAGCCTACAATGGATTGGCCTCTCAGGAGTTTATTTTTCTCTCTCAAGTGCATTTCAACCATAGAGTTAAATAAAGGACTCATCTTAGGAACTACTTTAAATGTTAGGAGCCCTCAATGACAATGTCCATGCTAAAACAGGTTATATCCATCTACGGTCCTCTATCTATCTCTATGATTTCAACCAACAACAAGACTGAGCGCAATGCTGCTTCAATCATGTTAAATATATATATCTACCATTATCACTTAAAACTCTAAAAAGGTGGTATCCAGAACCTAAAATGGTTCTTTGGCTGTCCTCATAGGAGAACCCTTTGAAGAACTCTTTTTGTTCCAATTATAAACCTTTCCATAGAGGGTTCTACCTGGAACCAAAAAACAGTTATCTTAAGGGGACAGCCAAAGAACCCCTTTGGAACCCTTTTTTAAAGTGTATTTCTATACATAGAGGCCACAGTAACATACTGAAAATGACTCGTTTTTCAAAACCCGAAACGAGGATATTCTATTAACTGTGCAGGATGTGTAAATCAGGGGAGATTAAATACATGAGGAAGTACAATGGAACCAGCTGTGGGTGCTCGGTAATGTCAAGGTGAACGCAACCGATTCACTGCACTTCTGAAGTCTTGTGAGCTGCTAGAGTGGTTCTGCCCGCCTGTAGGTGAAGAGAACCACTGGAGAGGACATGGATACTTCCTACTGATGTTTCATTGCTATGCCCAGCAATAGAAATGCACTCATTGATCAACTTGCATAAGAGTTGTCTCCTGGCGTTCAGGATTCTCTGGTTCGGCTCATTACATCAGGGGCTGGATAGCTGGCACTTCATAAACTAGCTGTCATAGAACAAACACACTGGAGATATGGAAGGCTGGAGCATCCTCTCTGCTCCAGTACAGTATAGAGATGTAGGGAGGTTGGAGCATCCTCCCTGCTCCAGTACAGTATAGAGCTGTAGGGAGGCTGGAGCATCCTCCCTGCTCCAGTACAGTATAGAGCTGTAGGGAGGCTGGAGTATCCTCCCTGCTCCAGTACAGTATATAGCTGTAGGGAGGCTGGAGTATACTCCCTGCTCCAGTACAGTATAGAGCTGTAGGGAGGCTGGAGTATCCTCCCTGCTCCAGTACAGTATAGAGCTGTAGGGAGGCTGGAGTATCCTCCCTGCTCCAGTACAGTATATAGATGTAGGGAGGCTGGAGTATCCTCCCTGCTCCAGTACAGTATAGAGATGTAGGGAGGTTGGAGCATCCTCTCTGCTCCAGTACAGTATAGAGCTGTAGGGAGGCTGGAGTATCCTCCCTGCTCCAGTACAGTATAGAGATGTAGGGAGGTTGGAGCATCCTCCCTGCTCCAGTACAGTATAGAGCTGTAGGGAGGCTGGAGTATCCTCCCTGCTCCAGTACAGTATAGAGCTGTAGGGAGGCTGGAGTATCCTCCCTGCTCCAGTACAGTATAGAGCTGTAGGGAGGCTGGAGCATCCTCCCTGCTCCAGTACAGTATAGAGCTGTAGGGAGGCTGGAGTATCATCCCTGCTCCAGTACAGTATAGAGCTGTAGGGAGGCTGGAGCATCCTCCCTGCTCCAGTACAGTATAGAGCTGTAGGGAGGCTGGAGCATCCTTCTCGCCCCAGTACAGTATAGAGGTGTAGGGTGTAACATTAAGAATGTAAAAAACAGTTTAATTAAAATTGTTGGCTGGTACTGTCTTCAAATGTGTTCGATTGTGTCAATAGATGGTCTGCCATTTGATGAGTGAGACTTCTGGCTCTATCACTATGGTGAGAACTATACATCTGGAAGAAAATGAGGTACTGTATCTTGTCAATGACTGTGTCCCTAGTGGCATTAAGACTGACAACTACTGTACAAACCTCCAAACAACATTCATTTAAGACATTGGATTGTGTCAGTTCAGGTTCAAGGGAGTCCTATATGTGTCAGATGAAGAACCACAATTCAATTCAGCAGGCTGAATGTGCTTTTAATCCTGAAGCAGATACAGAGAACTTATCCACTCAGGAAATGCTCATAGGAGGCAAGGTGCTTGTTTACTGCATCACAGACATGATGGGAAGGAGGAAAGAGAGAGAGAGAGAGAGAGAGAGAGAGAGAGAGAGAGAGAGAGAGAGAGAGAGAGAGAGAGAGAAGAGAGATAGAGAGATAGAGAGAGAAGGAGAGGAGAGGAGAGAGAGAGGGAGGAGAGAGAGAAAGCGAGAGGAGAGAGAGAAAGAGAGAGAGAGATAAAGAGAGAGAGAGAGATAAAGAGAGCGAGATAGAGAGAGATAAAAGAGAGATAGAGAGAGATAGAGAGAAAAGAGAGAGAGACAGAGAGAGAGAGAGAGAGGAGAGAGAGGAGAGAGAGGAGAGAAAGAGAGAGATAAAGAGAGAGAGAGAGAGAGAGAGAGAGAGAGAGAGAGAGAGAGAGAGAGAGAGAGAGAGAGAGAGAGAGAGAGAGAGAAGGAGAGGAGAGAGAAAGCAAGAGAGGAGAGAGAGATAGAGAGAAGAGCGATAGAGAGAGAAGAGCGAGAAAGGGAGGGAGGGAGGGAGGGAGGGAGGGAGGGAGGGAGGGAGGGAGGGAGGGCGGGCGGGCGGGAGGGAGGGAGGGAGGGAGGGAGGGAGGGAGGGAGGGAGGGAGGGAGGGAGGGAGGGAGGGAGGGAGAAGGAGCGAAGGAGGAGGAATCCACCAGAAGCACCATGAGAAATGCAAATCTTCCGCTCGACTGTGTGTGACTCGTCCACACTTCCTACCCCTGAGATATTGTTTCTCACAGCCCATCAACTGGGTTAGGCACAAAGCTCAACAATGACTCTAATTATTATCACAACAATGCTAATACTCCTCCTCAGAGAGATGACTTATTCTAAACATTACTTTCTCTACTCGTCACCCACTGTTGGGTTCGTTTTCCACCCACGTTACAGTGAACTCTGTGTGGTGCATCCAACGCGGACAGAGAATTATGACTAGGGAAAGTATATTATTGGAAATTTGAGGAAGTTTACCAGTAAACTACCAGAATGTTAGTATCTTTTAAGGATTTTATGTGATCTATATCTAGTGGCCCTTTTGGGTACTTCAGATTATCAAAGGTGTCTGTAATCATCTCTGGCCCTCTTTCTGGCCTTATCACATGTAATATATATGAAATAACTAAATAAGATGATTTAAAAATTTAACATAGAATGAAAAAGTTGTAAAAGTTGTAAAAGTTTTCTAAATGTATACAACAGGTGGGTCTAATCCTGAATGCTGATTGGTTAAAAGCACATTCCAGCCATTAAATGCAGATGTTCCATCTGACTGTGTAAATACAGGGCAGTTCTAAATGTATACCATCACCAGTAGTGAATACCATTGGTGTTTAATCCCTTATGGAAAAACCACATGAATTTCAAATGTGAACACATAAAGTGTGAAAAAAAACGTTTTTTAATGTGATCACGTGATCTTATGTGAAGTTAATGTAACAACATGAAAAGCAACATGTGATAACATGAAACTACACACGTGAAAACAAAAAAACAGTTTGACGCCAAAAACAGGTTTTCACATTTCTTGTGAAATCATGATTTTCCACATGTGAAATACTTTGGGTTTTTTTTGTAACGGATATGAGGGTTTCAGTATGAAATATTAATGTTTTGGCATCAAACTGGTGGCATTTGGGAAAAAGGTAAATTGCACAGGTAATTGAAAATAATGCCTATGTTGATTACATGCTTTTTTCCTTCATTTGGCTATTTTGTCTTGAACCATATGGGCTATCTAATAGAAAGTCATGGACAATATTCAAATATAAATGAACAAAGTTACGATAGATTTCCATAGATTTTCTGTTCATTACCAAAATTACTGAAGATTCCGGTAACTTTGGTAAATTACTCGTAGCTTTGCAACCCTAATTATGACAAAGGGCTGATTCTTAGAAGCACTAAAGAAGCCTGAACATTTTACTCCTCCTGCACTACCTACTGTATTCACAACAAGGAACTAACTACAGTACATGGCGTAATCATTGGTTTTAACACATGGCTTACTTAGAGGGGAGGTTCGAAGTGGGCATGTTCAAACATAGTCTCAGGTGTGGAACCACAGGTGTGATTTCAAAGCACACCTGAGATACACAGATGGATGGAGAGACTGCTGCCTTTGGGAAATGTAAGGTCCATCTGGACTATGCAGCACATCTATGTGATGTGGCTTCTGACAAGTAACAGATGTAGTTACTATATATATATATGTGGAAATGTGGAAAAAGTAAAAGGGTCTGAATACTTTCCAAATGCACTGTATAAAACACACAAGAGTGTGCAAAGTTGTCATCAAGACAAAGGGTGGCTATTTGAAGAATCTCAAATATAAAATATATTTTGATTTGTTTAACAGTTTTTTGGTTACTACATGATTCCATGTGTGTTATTTCATAGTTTTGATGTCTTCACTATTATTCTACAATGTAGAAAATAGTAAAAAATAAAGAAAAACCCTTGAATGAGTAGGTGTTCTAAAACTTTTGACTGGTACTGTATATATACATCAATATATATATATATATACACAGTGTATTCGGAAAGTAATCAAACGCCTTGACCTTAACCACATTTTGTTACGTTACAGCCGTATTCTTAAATTGATTAAACATTTTTTTCCATATTAATCTACACACAATACCCCATAATGAGAAAGCAAAAACATGGTTTTAGAATTTTTTGCAAATGTATAAAAAAAAAAAAACTTAAATATTACATTTACATAATTATTCAGACTCTTAACTCTTTGTTGAAGCACCACTGGCAGCAATTACAGCCTTGAGTCTTCTTGGATATATCACTACAAGCATGGCACACCTGTATTTGTGGAGTTTCTCCTTCTCTTCTACTTTCAGGTCTCTCCAGAGATGTTTGATCAGGTTCAGGTCCGGACTCTGGCTGTGCCACTCAAGGACATTCAGAGACTTGTCCCAACGCCACTCCTCCGTTGTCTTGGCTGTGTGCTTAGGTTCGTTGTTCTGTTGGAAGGTGAACCTTCGCCCCAGTCTGAGGTTCTGAATGCTCTGGAGCAGTTTTTCATCAAGGATCTCTCTGTACCCTGCTCCGTTCGTCTTTCCCTCAAACCTGACTGGACTCCCAGACCCTGCCGCTGAAAAACATACCCACAGCATGATGCTGTCACCACCATGCTTCACCATAGGGATGGTGCCAGGTTTCCTCCAGACATGGAGCTCTGGAGGCTGTCAGAGTGACCAACGGGTTCTTGGTCATGTCCCTGACCAAGGCCCTTCTCCCACGATTCCTCAGTTTGGCCGGACATCCAGCTCTAGGAAGAGTCTTGGTGGTTCCAAAATTCTTCATTTTAAGAATGTGTTCTTGGGGACCTTCAATGCTGCAGAAATGTTTTGGTACCCTTCCCCAGATCTGTGCCTCGACACAATCCTGTCTTGGAGCTTGATGGACAATTCCTTCAACCTCATGTCTTTGTTTTTGCTCTGACATGCACTGTCAACTGTGGCACCTTATATAGACATGTGTGTGCCTTTCCAAATCATGTCCAATCAATTGAATTTACCTCAGGTGGACTCCAATCAAGTTGTAGAAACATCTCAAGGATGATCAATGGAAACAGGATGCCTGAGCTCAATTGGGAGTCTCATAGCAAAGGGTCTGAATGCTTATAAGGTATTTCCTTTTTTGTATGTACACACACAATTTTTGCAAATGTACAGTGGGGCAAAAAAGTATTTAGTCAGCCACCAATTGTGCAAGTTCTCCCACTTAAAAAGATGAGAGAGGCCTGTAATTTTCATCATAGGTACACTTCAACTATGACAGACAAAATGAGGGAAAAAAATCCAGAAAATCACATTGTAGGATTTTTAATGAATTTATTTGCAAATTATGGTGGAAAATAAGTATTTGGTCAATAACAAAAGTTTATCTCAATACTTTGTTATATACCCTTTGTTAGCAATGACAGAGGTCAAACGTTTTCTGTAAGTCTTCACAAGGTTTTCACACACTGTTGCTGGTATTTTGGCCCATTCCTCCATGCAGATCTCCTCTAGAGTAGTGATGTTTTGGGGCTGTTGCTGGGCAACATGGACTTTCAACTCCCTCCAAAGATTTTCTATGGGGTTGAGATCTGGAGACTGGCTAGGCCACTCCAGGACCTTGAAATGCTTCTTACGAAGCCACTCCTTCGTTGCCCGGGCGGTGTGTTTGGGATCATTGTCATGCTGAAAGACCCAGCCACGTTTCATATTCAATGCCCTTGCTGATGGAAGGAGGTTTTCACTCAAAATCTCACAATACATGGCCCCATTCATTCTTTCCTTTACACGGATCAGTCGTCCTGGTCCCTTTGCAGAAAAACAGCCCCAAAGCATGATGTTTCCATCCCCATGCTTCACAGTAAGTATGGTGTTCTTTGGATGCAATTCAGCATTCTTTGTCTTCCAAACACGACGAGTTGAGTTTTTACCAAAAAGTTCTATTTTGGTTTCATCTGACCATATGACATTCTCCCAATCTTCTTCTGGATCATCCAAATGCTCTCTAGCAAACTTCAGACGTGCCTGGACATGTACTGGCTTAAGCAGGGGGACACGTCTGGCAGTGCAGGATTTGAGTCCCTGGCGGCGTACTGTGTTACTGATGGTAGGCTTTGTTACTTTGGTCCCAGCTCTCTGCAGGTCATTCACTAGGTCCCCCCGTGTGGTTCTGGGATTTTTGCTCACCGTTCTTGTGATCATTTTGACCCCATGGGCTGAGATCTTGCGTGGAGCCCCAGATCGAGGTAGATTATCAGTGGTCTTGTATGTCTTCCATTTCCTAATAATTGCTCCCACAGTTGATTTATTCAAACCAAGCTGCTTACCTATTGCAGATTCAGTCTTCCCAGCCTGGTGCAGGTCTACAATTTTGTTTCTGGTGTCCTTTGACAGCTCTTTGGTCTTGGCCATAGTGGAGTTTGGAGTGTGACTGTTTGAGGTTGTGGACAGGTGTCTTTTATACTGATAACAAGTTCAAACAGGTGCCATTAATAGAGGTAATGAGTGGAGGACAGAGGAGCTTCTTAAAGAAGAAGTTACAGGTCTGTGAGAGACAGAAATCTTGCTTGTTTGTAGGTGACCAAATGCTTATTTTCCACCATAATTTGCAAATAAATTCATTACAAATCCTACAATGTGATTTTCTGGATTTTTTTTTTCTCATTTTGTCTGTCGTAGTTGAAGTGTACCTATGATGAAAATTACAGGCCTCCCTCATCTTTTTAAGTGGGAGAACTTGCACAATTGGTGGCTGACTAAATACTTTTTTGCCCCACTGTACATTTGCAAAAATTGTGTGTGTGTGTGTGTGTGTGCGAGTGCATGGAATCATCCATAAAATGCCCTGGTACATTATTTAATTTTGTTTTATTTGGCATTGCGGTACATTGCTATCGTCCAAGCTGAATTTAGATTACTTAGCACATACGTCAATTCAACGTCTATTCCACATTGGTTCAAAGTGATACAAAAAAAAGAAGACATGTAAAAAATGTTGATTCAACCAGTGTGTGCCCAGTGGGTTGTATCTGTTTGGAGAACTTGGAACTTATGTCAAATGACTGTATGACAGGAGGAAGAGGAGGAGGAAGAGATTAGAGGAAGGAAATTACGTGTCATTGTTTGTTTAGTGCTGTGTGAGGTTAGATTAGGACTTTCCTAGCCACCGTGCTTCTACACCTGCATTGCTTGCTGTTTGGGGTTTTAGGCTGGGTTTCTTTACAGCACTTTGAGATATCAGCTGATGTAAGAAGGGCTATATAAATACCTTTGATTTGATTTGATTTAGACTTGCTAAGAACACAATAGCACACCTCTTACAGTAGTTTGATTGAATATGTGCATTAGAAATTAGGAAGAAAGTTATTTCAAATCAAATCAAAATGTATTTGTCACATGCTCTGAATACAACAAGTGTAGACCTTACTGTGAAATGCTTACTTACAAGCCCTTAACCAACAGTGCAGTTCAAGAAGAGTTGAGAAAATATTTACCAAATAAACACCGCCTATTATATAGGTCTTGGATTGCAGGAAGCTTGGCCCAAGTGATGTACTGGGCCGTATGCACTACCCTCTGTAGCGCCTGTCCTTTCGTATCTATCTTACAAATCATACGGAGGAAGAATCATTAGTGTGGTATTAACTTGCAGGCCCAATTGTTTAATTGTGTTTCAGTCATTTTACAAGATTGAGGACAAGTCATGTTGAAGTGCTTAGGAGGGTCCATGTCTCTGTTAAAATAAGCACAAAGTGCCAAAGCCTGGCTAAACACGTGCTTAAAACCCTCTCAACACAATGTGGTGTTTTTACAGTGAGTGGGATTATTGTCTGTGGTAAGAGAGGTTTACTGGTAAACTACTATAGATGACGCCCCGTGTTTTTATCTCAGCAATAATAAGGGATGTATGTAACTCATGCCTGATTATTTCCACAGAGATACACAATCTATTTCAACTACAATGATAGCCCATTTTCCTATTTTCTGCATTAATGATGGATTTAGTTAGCCCTTTCCTGCAGTCGAAGGACCAAATCACCCCCTAGTGGCCTCATGGGTGGAATGTTAGTAATATTTTTCATAATTTCATAATTTCTAAACATACTTTTATTAACTACCAAAAATCCGGTGTTTCTATGTCAAACGGTTGTTATATTTCAGTCTTCTGTAATGTTGGGGTTCAAACTCAAAATGTAATACATTTCAACTCCGTATCTGACATGATACCGGTGTCTTCTTTATTTATATAAACCCATACCCATGTAGGTGTATACTTTTGCTTCGAAGTAGATTTGTTTAAGATTACCAAGAAACCCACTGCAGTAATTTAACACAGCTGATTGATCTCCTGCAGAATAAATATGTACACTGAGCCACCATTTCCAGTGTGTCAGAGAGGGAAACACACACCAGTCCAATCATTCACCCTGGAATCTGGATCATACTTAGTCTGACTATGGAGATGCAATGTTTACACATGGATTGAAAAGATAATGAGGAACTTACCTGATGCAGATTTTCTACATTCTATATTTCTTTGTGTTTCCCTACCAGTCTGTCCCTTTTCTGATTACTTCTAGATCTTTTTTTTTATGGTGATTGGGTGGTCCTGTTAGAATTGGTGGGATTCTTATCCAATCCTCATGGTCGGTGGCTGTGGCTCCAAGAGACGTCTCTCAGCTCCCACCATGGAGCAGGAACAGGGAAGGCTGAATACCCAGAATCTCCATCCCTATACTCCTCCCCACTGCGGGGTAAAAGAACAAGAGCACCGCTGATAATCCAGGAGGTTTTCTCTGGCAGCAGACAAGAGACTGATAAATGGCTGGGTATCTTCTCTCTCGCTGTAAGAAGGGGTGTCTGTGGTGTTCTAGCTCTGTTCTGTTATCCTGCGCTCGTCTCACCCCACACAAGTTGCAGTGCTCTGCTCACTCCTCCCTGATTGGTGTAGCGGCAGGGCCGGGGGCTCGCCGTGCGTTTGCCGTGGTTGTCATGGTGTCGAGCGGAGTGTGGTCACAGCGGCAGCTGCGGCAGATGCCCTTCTCCAACCCCTCTCTGTCTCTGTCAAAACTGCCAGCTCCTCCCATCCTGCTGTCTGTCTTTCTGTCTGTCCTTACATCAGACTCCCCTCTTTGGCGCTTTGCTTTCTCACTCTCTTTTCTCACGCTCGTCTTTCTCAACCCTCCCTCCCTCTCTCCCTCCTCCTCGTCTATCTGTCTCCCCTCCTTATCACTCCTACACCAGCCTCCTCTCCCCCACTCATTCATCTTCAGTATCTGCTTGTATAGGGGCTGTTGATGTCAGCTCTTCTCTCGCTGCTCCCTAAATTGCAGGTGAAATTAGTCATCCGAAGCTAATCAAGGATCAAGGGATTTTACATGGCTTTACCCCTTCCTGCCTGTCGCCACCAATCCTACAGAGTTTAGTCTATAATTCTGCAGTTCGCCATTTGCATGCATAATCAATACATGAACCTGTATGGAGTGTAATGTAGGCTACCTTGTGTTGCATCTAACCAGACTGTAATTGTGCTACCCTAATTGTGTTAATTGAATGGAGCCCCATGTATTCTGGTGACTCTCCATATGGATCCAGACCCATTGTGGGGATAAATGGAGAAACTTTGGAATGACAATAGGAAAGAGGATATGTGCCGGCGATGTGCTCAGCCTCATGGAAAGCAAGACAGGCGAGCAGAGAGTGAGGGGAGCATTGATTCACTGTGGTGTTCATTTTCCCCAGTCAGATGACATTACCTATACAGCAATGGCTGGCTTGTGGCACTGCAGACGACACACACAGCAGACGACGCACACTGCAGACGACGCACACAGCAGACGACGCACACAGCAGACGACGCACACAGCAGACGACGGACACAGCAGACGACGCACACAGCAGACGACGGACACAGCAGACGACGCACACAGCAGACGACGCACACAGCAGACGACGCACACAGCAGACGACGCACACAGCAGACGACGGACACAGCAGACGACGCACACAGCAGACGACGCACACAGCAGACGACGCACACAGCAGACGACGCACACAGCAGACGACGGACACAGCAGACGACGCACACAGCAGACGACGGACACAGCAGACGACGCACACAGCAGACGACGCACACAGCAGACGACGGACACAGCAGACGACGCACACAGCAGACGACGCACACAGCAGACGACGCACACACCAGACGACGCACACAGCAGACAACGGACACAGCAGACGACGCACACAGCAGACGACGGACACAGCAGACAGCAGACGACGCACACTGCAGACGACGCACACAGCAGACGACGCACACAGCAGACGACGCACACAGCAGACGACGCACACAGCAGACGACGCACACAGCAGACGACGCACACAGCAGACGACGCACACAGCAGACGACGCACACAGCAGACGACGGACACAGCAGACGACGCACACAGCAGACGACGGACGACGCACACAGCAGACGACGCACACTGCAGACGACGCACACAGCAGACGACGCACACAGCAGACGACGGACACAGCAGACGACGGACACAGCAGACGACGCACACAGCAGACGACGCACACAGCAGACGACGCACACAGCAGACGACGCACACAGCAGACAAGGCGCTCTAATAAATGCTCTGATACACACACACACCTACACACACACCACACACAAAATGTATCTAACTACTCACTATGCCCATTTACCAGAAACAATAACAGGCCAACTTAGATTCAATATGTCACTGGCATACCAATATCATTCTGAAAAACATGCCCGGTCTTTAATAAGAATGTAAATGTAGCGCCAGCAGGTATTCACAAGATGAAAAGATCTGAGCATGTCCCACACTGCTTCTGTTAAACAAAAATGAAAGAAAAAAAAATATTGAAAAGACTCCATCCAAATCCCCTGATTGATTACCCATATTAACGATTATCATAAAACATCACATAGGGATTATTTGATAGCCTAAATCCTGCTCAGACAATATCCCTGGTTAGTCTGCAATCCAGTCAACCACACCTAATCAATAGAGTGATTAATTTAATTACTTGATGAATTTAGAAAATCCTGTAATTAGAAATTGGCAATGTGGGTTAGTCATCAAGATGCAGCCTGGACTGTGGCTAAACTCTCTTCCCCATAGTGCAGTTTCCTCATCTCTGCTTCTATGATGTCTTGTGGGTCTTGACATCCATAATGTATACGATGGGTCTGTTCTCTAATTTATTCCTACAGAAATAAATCCTGCATGATGTGGCTTTCCATGTTTCTCTTCGTTTGTCTGAGGCAGGAAAGAATTGTCTCAGGAAACAAAGAGAGAGAGGGGGGGGCTTGGTCTTGGTTATTCAAGTTTGATTATTAGATTGTTATTTAAATTAGTCAAAAGACATGGCTCTATATATTGTCAGGAAAAACATCTGAATACAGGTATTTAAATGACCAAATAAAAGATTTGGGGCACGAAACAGAAAAGGGACGACAAACAGAAGAGAGAGAGAGCTGCTCAATTCTGAGAGGGTGGGGACAAGTCATCATACTGCCACAATTGGCATATGCTGTCATGGGTGCACAGAAGCTCTCCCTCGTTCTCTCTAGTCTACACTGGTTTAGAGGGGTTGGTGTATCTGGGAATATTAAGCAGCTTGTGGCCAAGAGCAGAGCACATACACAGGTTTTAAGAGGTTAAGATTACACGAGGGAGATTTGTTTGATCAATTATCTTCTTATGTTGGACAAATGTCTATGTTGATTGTGGGCTATTATGGCACAGTCTGTTGGACAAGTTATGTTTGTGTAATATGCCCACGTGTCACTGAGCAATGATATACTTTTAGATAACCATTCCAAACCAATGCACAATGAACAATTTCACAACAGAGAGTGGTATATCCAGGAAGTAAGCGTGGTGATGTAACCATATATAAAATATAAACCTGCTAGGTAGGTCACAACACGCCAAATGGCTAAATATATGATATTTAAATGATCCCGCAACAACATGATATACCCGTAGTGCTGTTTCTGTAAGTCACAGTCAAAGTCTCTTAAATTGTCCTCCCGGGTGGCGCAGTGGTCTAGGGCACTGCATCGCAGTGCTAGCTGCGCCACCAGAGTCTCTGGGTTCGCGCCCAGGCTGGGCTGGGTTCGCACCCAGGCTCTGTCGCAGCCGGCCGCAACTGGGAGGTCCGTGGGGCGACGCACAATTGGCATAGCGTCGTCCGGGTTAGGGAGGGTTTGGCCGGTAGGGATATCCTTGTCTCAGTATGTAAAAAAATGTAATAAAATGTATGCACTCTACTGTAAGTCGCTCTGGATAAGAGCGTCTGCTAAATGACTAAAATGTAAATGTTGTCATTTGAACTGTGATGTGTACTGGTTCCCCAGGTTTCACTCCTGTGTGTACTGACCAAACAGCCCCAGGAGTACAGACGGATACCCAGGAAATGTGGGACGGTAATGACAGAG
The DNA here is from genome assembly GCF_029448725.1 of Salvelinus fontinalis. Taxonomy (NCBI): domain Eukaryota; kingdom Metazoa; phylum Chordata; class Actinopteri; order Salmoniformes; family Salmonidae; genus Salvelinus; species Salvelinus fontinalis. Next base: position 5,477,787 of record NC_074674.1, read on the forward strand.
GGCTGAGGGATCAATAGAGCCGTTACACACTGCAGCTAGCCGACAGCAGCACTGTCTCACTCTGATGGCCTCTCAGCACACACACACTACCGAAACAACCGAGGGCTTTCTGAGATCATCAGTATCAAACATAGGTTTCAACATGGTCCTCCCATGACATCACTGGCCATGTGAGACAGAGGAGGAGAAGATTGATCACTGAGGCCAGGCTCTAATCCCTTGTTTTGGTATGCCTGCGCCCATGTCCTGGTAACCTTCCTGGTAACCTCCCTGGTAACCTAATGTAGCAGTCATAAAATAAACGGCTGAAACTACTGTAGACCCCCCCCCCCCCATGAAGAAATACTACAGTTTACTATATAATACTACAGTACTGGGTGACTTCCGGTCGGGTGACGTAAGAAGACGTGTTTGAGAAAGGTCCCCAATTAAACTTTTATTTTAAAGTCGCTGTTAGTTTTTCTGTTAGATGTATCAGTTGGTTATATTCCTTTAATCACTTTTTATGGTACCATGAGCAAGACCAATCCAAAGAGAACTGCTACGACCAACACATTGTCGAAGGCCAAACCAACTACTCGAACACCGAAAATGTCTTCCGCGGCCAGCACTGCTACAGAGTCTGAGGCCTTGTCTATGACCACGCCTGTAGATGAGCTAGCTAAACAGAGAAGTAGCCTAAAATGAGGATATGGCTTCTCTCATCAGAGCCACAACTTGTAGACTTGTTAACGTGCTGCTGTGTGCTTTGTTGCTAACGTTTCTTTGCTACCTGCCAACTTTACGTGTTTTACTTTTTAATTACCGTTTTATATTTTTCCCTCGCTCAACTTTTTTCATTCAACTTTTTCACCACGGACACTTTATGTGGACATGGTTATACACAACCTCCACCAGCCGAAGCTAAGTAGTAACATTAACATTATGCCTTCTAATTGCAGTCGCTGTACTCATTATATACAGGAGAATGATCGCCTTATGGAGAGGATAGCTGTGCTGTAAGCCCAGCTTCAGACGCAATCGTTAGGCAAGGGTCATTTCAGTGTAGGAAAGGATGAAACAGCGTCTGTGCCACCAGTAAGTACAGATAGTAGTATAAATCCCCTCGCACTGTCCTTGCAGCCGGACAATTTTCTCATGGCTTCTGGAAGGAAATGCTGTAGGAATGCTCAACCGGACATAAACTTTCAACCGGTTCTCCCCATTAAGCAATGAGTCAGAGTCAGAGTCCGAGTCTTCTCTGGTCTCTCCTCTTCCCATTACGGGGTCTGAGACGCTGAAGCCTCCCACCATTAGCTCTGACAAATTAAAAACCCTAGCCATTGGCGACTCCATTACGAGCAATATTAGACTTACGTTTACCAGGGGGCAGGGCTACCGACGTTAAGGCTAATCTGAAGATGGTGCTGGCTAAAGCTAAAACTGCCGAGTGTAGAGAGTTTAGAGATATTGTTATCCACGTCTGCACCAACGATGTTAGGATGAAACAGTCAGAGGTCACCAAGCGCAACATAGCTTCAGCATGTAAATCAGCTAGAAAGATGTGTCAGCATCGAGTAACTGTCTCTGGCCCCCTCCCAGTTAGGGGGAGTGATGAGCTCTACAGCAGGGTCTCACAACTCAATCACTGGTTGAAAACAGTTTTCTGCCCCTCCCAAAATATAGAATTTGTAGATAATTGTCCCTTTTTCTGGGACTCACCCACAAACAGGACCAAGCCTGGCCTGCTGAGGAGTGACAGATTCCATCCTAGCTGGAGGGGTGCTCTCATCTTATCTACGAACATAGACAGGGCTCTAACTCCTCTAGATCCACAGTGAGATAGGGTGCAGGCCAGGCAGCAGGCTGTTAGCCACCCTGCCAGCTTACTGGAGTCTGCCACTAGCATAGTCAGTGTAGTCAGCTCAGCTATCCCTATTGAGACCGTGTCTGTGCCACGATCTACAGTTGAAGTCGGAAATTTACATACACCTTAGCCAAATCCATTTAAACTCAGTTTTTCGCAATTCCTGACATTTAATCCCAGTAAAAATGCCCCGTTTTAGGTCAGTCAGGATCATCACTTTATTTTAAGAATGTGAAATGTCAGAATTATAGTACAGAGAATTATTTCTTTCAGCTTTTATTTCTTTCATCACATTCCCAGTGGGTCAGATGTTTACATACACTCAATTAGTATTTGGTAGCATTGCCTTTAAATTGTTTCACTTGGGTCAAATGTTTTGGGTAGTCTTCCACAAGCTTCCCACTGTTACATTCGTTTAAAGATGGATTGGACCAAGGTGCAACGTGGTAGGCGAACATCTTACTTGTATTTAAAATGAACACCAAAAACCAACAAAGTACAAAACGAACGTAAAGTTCTGCAGGCTATACAGTAACTAACAAAATCAAGATCCCACAAACTAAGGTGGAAAACAGGCTGCCTAAGTATGATCCCCAATCAGAGACAACGATAGACAGCTGCCTCTGATTGGGAACCATACCAGGCCAACAAAGAAATAGAACACATCGATTGCTCACCTTAGTCATACCCTGACCTTTCCAAAATAGAGAATAAAAGGGATCTCTAATGTCAGGGCGTGACACCCACAATAAGTTGGATGAATTTTGGCCCATTCCTCCTGACAGAGCTGGTGTAACTGAGTCAGGTTTGTAGGCCTGTATGCTCGCACACATTTTTTCAGTTCTGCCCACAAATGTTCTATAGGATTGAGGTCAGGGCTTTGTGATGGCCACTCCAATACCTTGACTTTGTTGTCCAGAATGACAAGTCTGAAAAAACTCAACAGTGAATACTATAGTATTTAAGAAGTAAAATGGCGCTGACAGAGATGGTCGCCTCACTTCAGGTCCTTAGGAAACTATGCAGTTATTTGTTATTGTAAAGGCAGTCATTGTTGTTCTCCCCCTTAGACGAGAAGGAGCATGGATAGGACCAAGATGCGGATTGAGGGAAATAAGCCATCTTTTAATGAAAAAACAGCAAACAAGACACTACAAACTACAAAACAACAAACGTGACTAACCTTCAACTGTCCTGTGAGGACACAGGAACAAACACCCACAAAACACCAGTGAAACCCTGGCTGCCTTTGTATGACTCTCAATTAGAGACAAACAATACACACCTGTCTCTAATTGAGAATCATACCAGGCCGAACACAAAACCCCACATAGAAATACAAACATAGACAAACCCACCCAACTCACGCCCTGACCAACTAAAATGAATACAAAACAAAGGAAAACAGGTCAGGAACGTGACAGAACCCCCCCCTTAAGGTGCGAACTCCGGGCGCACCAGCACAAAGTCTAGGGGAGGGTCTGGGTGGGCGTCTGTCCACGGTGGCGGCTCTGGCGGTGGACGAGGTCCCCACCCCACCATAATCAATCCCCGCTTCTTTATCCCCCTCCCAATGACCACCCTCCCACTAACCCCACCTAAATGAAGGGGCAGCACCGGGATAAGGGGCAGCACCGGGATAAGGGGCAGCACCGGGACAAGGGGCAGCACCGGGACAAGGGGCAGCACCGGGACAAGGGGCAGCACCGGGACAAGGGGCAACACCGGGACAAGGGGCAGCACCGGGACAAGGGGCAGCACCGGGACAAGGGGCAGCACCGGGACAAGGGGCAGCACCGGGACAAGGGGCAGCACCGGGACAAGGGGCAGCACCGGGACAAGGGGCAGCACCGGGATAAGGACCAGCACCGGGATAAGGGGCGGCAGGTCCTGGCTGAGGGACTCCGGCAGGTCCTGGCTGAGGGACTCCGGCAGGTCCTGGCTGAGGGACTCCGGCAGGTCCGGGCTGAGTGGCAGCTCCGGACTGTAGGGCAGCTCCGGACTGTAGGGCAGCTCCGGACTGTACGGCAGCTCCGGACTGTAGGGCAGCTCCGGACTGTACGGCAGCTCCGGACTGTAGGGCAGCTCCGGACTGTCGGACGTCTCTGGCAGCTCCTGACTGGCGGGCGTCTCTGGCAGCTCCTGACTGGCGGGCGTCTCTGGCAGCTCCTGACTGGCGGGCGTCTCTGGCAGCTCCTGACTGGCGGGCGTCTCTGGCAGCTCCTGACTGGCGGGCGTCTCTGGCAGCTCCTGACTGGCGGGCGTCTCTGGCAGCTCCTGACTGACGGGCGTCTCTGGCGGCTCCTGACTGACGGACGGCTCTGGCGGCTCCTGACTGACGGACGGCTCTACTGGCTCGGGACAGACGGGCGGCTCTAATGGCTCGTGGCAGACGGATGACTCAGATGACGCTGGGCAGACAGATGGCTCAGACGGCGCTGGGCAGACAGATGGCTCAGACGGCGCTGGGCAGACAGATGGCTCAGACGGCGCTGGGCAGACAGATGGCTCAGACGGCGCTGGGCAGACAGATGGCTCAGACGGAGCTGGGCAGACGGGCCGTTCAGGCACCACTGGGCTGACGGCAGACTCTGGCCGGCTGAGACGCACTATAGGCCTGGTGCGTGGTACCGGAACTGGAGGTACCGGGCTGAGGGCACGCACCTCAGGGCGAGTGCGGGGAACAGGAACAGGGCACACTGGACTCTCGTGGCGCACTCTAGGCCTGGTGCGTGGTACCGGAACTGGAGGTACCGGGCTGAGGGCACGCACCTCAGGGCGAGTGCGGGGAGAAGGAACAGTGCGTCCAGGGCTCTGGAGACGCACAGGAGGCTTGGTGCGTGGTGCCGGAACTGGAGGCACCGGGCTGGAGACACGCACCATAGGGAGAGTACGTGGAAGAGGAACAGGGCTCTGGAGATGCACTGGAAGCCTGGTGCGTGGTGTAGGCACTGGTGGTACTGAGCTGGGGTGGGAAGGTGGCGCCGGATATACCGGACCGTGAAGGAGGACACGTGCTCTTGAGCACCGAGCCTCCCCAACCTTACCAGGTTGAATGGACCCCGTAGCCCTGCCAGTGCGGCGAGGTGGAATAGCCCGCACTGGGCTATGCAGGCGAACCGGGTACACCACCTGTAAGGCTGGTGCCATGTACGCCGGCCCGAGGAGACGTACTGGAGGCCAGATACGTTGGGCCGGCTTCATGGCACTCGGCTCGATGCCCAACCTAGCCCTCCCAGTGCGGCAAGGTGGAATAGCCCGCACTGGGCTAAGCACGCGTACTGGGGACACCGTGCGCTTTACCGCATAACACGGTGTCTGACCAGTACGACGCCCTCTTACTCCACGGCAAGCCCGGGGAGTTGGCTCAGGTATCCAACCCGGCTTCGCCACACTCCCCTTTAGGCCCCCCCCAAGAAATTTTTGGGTGAGCCTCTTGGGCTTCCGTGCTAGCCGCGTACCCTCATACCTGCGCTCCTGGGCTGTGGCTGCCTTCTTCTCCTCCCGAGAGCGGCGATTCTCTCCCACCTTAGCCCAGGGTCCTTCTCCATTGAAAATTTGCTCCCAACTCCATTCCTCTTCTCTCCATTGCTTTAGTTCTTGTTCTCTCTCCTCAATCCGCTTGGTCCTGTTGTGGTGGGTGTTTCTGTAAAGGCAGTCATTGTTGTTCTCCCCCTTAGACGAGAAGGAGCATGGATAGGACCAAGATGCGGATTGAGGGAAATAAGCCATCTTTTAATGAAAAAACAGCAAACAAGACACTACAAACTACAAAACAACAAACGTGACTAACCTTCAACTGTCCTGTGAGGACACAGGAACAAACACCCACAAAACACCAGTGAAACCCTGGCTGCCTTTGTATGACTCTCAATTAGAGACAAACAATACACACCTGTCTCTAATTGAGAATCATACCAGGCCGAACACAAAACCCCACATAGAAATACAAACATAGACAAACCCACCCAACTCACGCCCTGACCAACTAAAATGAATACAAAACAAAGGAAAACAGGTCAGGAACGTGACAGTTATTTTAGGTATTATTTCCTACATTGTTAGCCCAGGAAATCTCAAGTGTTATTACATACAGCCGGGAAGAACTATTGGACATAAAAGCAATGACCAATATTACAATCAGGAATACGTGAGTCACAGAGTCAGTACGGCCACCCAGTTTCCTCATGCATCGCGCCGACAGAAACAATCATCTCTCTGGTATGAAGAAGTGTGTATGCCTTATGATTAACTACTCATGGTGTAATCACAACAACATACAGGAACTTAAATCCTTTTGTTCACCTGACCTAGAATTCCTTACAATTTCTTTCTTTATTTAATTTAACTAGGCAAGTCAGTTAAGCACAAATTCTTATTTTCAATGACGGCCTAGGAACAGTGGGTTAACTGCCTTGTTCAGGGGCAGAATGACAAGTTTGTACCTTGTCAGCTCGGGGATTCGAACTTGCAACCTTTCGGTTACTAGCCCAACGCTCTAACCACTAGGATATCCTGCCTCCCCGGCAGTAGCCGACCGCAATATTATCATTATCAAATGCCGACCGTATTATCATCCAAGAGAATTCTCTTTGACCAATTTGTAAGTCGCTCTGGATAAGAGCGTCTGCTAAATGACTTAAATGTAAATGTAAATGTAAATTATAGTCACAGCCGTGTATATCCCCCCCAAGCAGATACCTCGTCGGCCCTGAAAGAACTTCACTTGACTCTATGTAAACTGGAAAAATCCGACCATGACTCCATTTTGTTGCTCCCAGTCTATAGACAGAAACTAAAACAGGAAATGCCCATGCTCAGGTCTGTCCAACGCTGGTCTGACCAATCAGATTCCACGCTCCAGGATTCGATCACGTGGACTGGGATATGTTCCGGATAGTCTCAGACACCAACATTGATGTATACACTGACTCGGTGAGCGAGTTTATTAGCAAGTGCATCGCAGATGTCGTACCCACTGTGACTATTAAAACATTTCCTAACCAGAAACCGTGGATTGATGGCAGCATTCGTGCAAAACTGAACGCTCGAACCACTGCTTTTAATCATGGCAAGGCGACTGGAAACATGACCGAATACAAAACAGTGCAGCTATTCCCTCCGTAAGGCAATCAAACAAGCTAAGCGCCAGTATAGAGACAAAGTAGAGTCGCAATGCAGCGGTTCAAACACGAGACGTATGTGGCAGGGTCTACAGTCAATCACGGATTACAAAAAGAAAAAAAGAAAACCAGCCCTGTCACGGACATCGACGTCTTGCTCCCAGACAAATTAAACAACTTCTTTGCTTGCTTTGAGGACAATACAGTGCCACCGACGCGAACCGCTACCAAAGCCTGTGGGCTCTCCTTCTCCGTGGCCAACGTGAGTAAAACATTTAAACGTGTTAACCCTCGCAAAGCTGCCAGCCCAGACGGCATCCCTAGCCGCGTCCTCAGAGCATGTGCAGACCAGCTGGCTGGTGTGTTTACGGACATATTCAATCAATCCCTATCCCAGTCTGTTGTCCACACATGCTTCAAGATGGACACCACTGTTCCTGTTTCCAAGAACGCTAAGGTAACTGAACTAAATTACTATCGCCCCGTTGCCCTCACTTCTGTCATCATGAAGTTCTTTGAGAGACTAAGCAAGGAGCATATCACCTCCACCCCACCTGATACCCTAGACCCACTCCAATTTGCTTACCACCCTAATAGGTCCACTGGCGATGCAATCGCCATCACTCTGCACACTGCCCTATCCCATCTGGACCAGAGGAATACCTATGTAAGAATGCTGTTCATTGACTACAGCTCAGCATTTAATACCATAGTAGCCGCCAAACTCGTCATTAAGCTCGAAACCCTGGGTCTCGACCCTGCCCTATGTAACTGGGTCCTGGACTTTCTGACGGGCCGCCCCTAGGTGGTGAAGGTAGGAAACATCTCCACCCCGCTGATCCTCAACACTGGGGCCCCTCAAGGGTGCGTTCTCAGCCCTCTCCTGTACTCTCTGTTCACCCATGACTGCGTGACCATCCACGCCTCCAACTCAATCATCAAGTTTGCAGACGACACTACAGTGGTAGGCTTGATTACCATTAATGAAGAGACGGCCTACAGGGAGGAAGTGAGGGCCCTCGGAGTGTGGTGTCAGAAAAATAACCTCTCACTCAACATCAACAAAACAAAGGAGATGATCGTGGACTTCAGGAAACAGTAGACGGAGCGCCCCCCCCATCCACATCAACGGGACAGTAGTGGAGGTAGAAAGTTTTAAGTTCCTCGGCGTACAGTCGGACTCACAAGGGACTGTACACATCACGGACAAACTGAAATGGTCCACCCACACAGCCCGCCTGGTGAAGAAGGCGCAACAGCGCCTCTTCAATCTCAGGAGGCTTAAGAAATTTGGCTTGTCACCTAAAACACTCAAACTTTTACAGATGCACAATCGAGAATTTCCTGTCGGGCTGCATCACCGCCTGGTACGGCAACTGCTCCGCCCTCAACCGCAAAGCTCTCCAGAGGGTAGTGCGGTCTGCACAATGCCAGGGGCAAACTACTTGCCCTCCAGGACACCTACACCACCCGATGTCACAGGAAGGCCAAAAAGATCATCAAGGACAACAACCACCCGAGCCACTGCTTGTTCACCCCGCTATCATCCAGAAGGCGAGGTCAGTACAGGTGCATCAAATCTGGGACCGAGAGACTGAAAAACAGCTTCAATCTCAAGGTCATCAGACTGTTATTAAACAGCCATCACTAACATAGAGGCAACGGCCCTGAGCACACAGCCAAGACAACGCAGGAGTGGCTTCGTGACACTGAATGTACACTGAATGTCCTTGAGTGGTCCAGCCAGGGCCCGGACTTGAACATCTCTGAAGAGACCTGAAAATAGCTGTGCAGCGACCCTCCTTATCCAACCTGACAGAGCTTGAGAGGATCTGCAGAGAAGAATGGGAGAAACTCCCCAAATACAGGTGTGCCAAGCTTGTAGCGTCATACCCAAGAAGGCTGTAATCGCTGCCAAAGGGGCTTCAACAAAGTACTGAGTAAAGGGCCTGAATACTTAGGTAAATTTAAAATTGTAGTTTTGTATAAATTTGCCAAAAAATCTAAAAACCTACATTTGCTTTGTCATTATGGGTAGATTGGTGTGGGAAAAATAACAATTTCATCCATTTTAGAATAAGGCTGTTACGTAACAAAATGTGGAAAAAGTCAAGGGGTCTGAATACTTTCTGCATGCTCTGCATGTGTATTACACCTCCCATCAGGAGGGAGAGACCCATTTTGGCTGGTGTTGCAGTAAAATGGTTTTCATATCACAAACACAATTCTGTAGGCACACACTGCGAAAAAAAGCCTAGTCAAATTATCTTCTGAGCAAATCACTTGTGAGATTGTGGTTTTTCTGTCCCCACCCGTTTCCCCTCTCAAATACAAATGTTATTTGGCTGCAATGATGGATTATGGCATTAATCTGAATATTTAACGCACTGTGACTTTTGAGCGTCACAGACAATGGGTTTTTATATTGGATTGTTCTCATCACAAAATGGAAACAATGATATCAAGGGGAACAGAATGATTTCCAACCTCACAGTGAGTCCATGCAAATGGATCCAGCATACCTTAATATTCTGACAGAGTGTACAGTATGGCCTCTATACAGAGAGAGCAGAGAATATCACCGGCCTTATTTTCATGAACCTTCCTTCCAGCATAAAATATATATCTCTGTCATAGGAATATGATAGGACTTCCTTACCTATCAAATAGACTTTCTTCCCTGCTGCATAAAAATATACATTTTCCGATTTCTATCCGGTAAAATATTACATTTGCACCATGGCTCTGTGGTGGAGAATCCAAACAGCACAAACAGTTTGTGCATCAGAACATAGGAGACATTTACAGCAGAGGTGATAAGACAACCCATTAGATTACGTGGTCACATTCTATGGCCTGGATTAAACAGGACCTTTTATTAATGCAGTAAGTACAAAAAGCCTTGGGAATAACCCAGATCTGTGGTGCAAAGAAAGTAACAGGGATATGTGTAATCACAGGGGTAACAGAGATAGGTGTAATCACAGGGGTAACAGAGATAAGTGTAATCGAAGGGGTAACAGAGATAGGTGTAATCACAGGGGTAACAGAGATAGGTGTAATCACAGGGGTAACAGAGATAGGTGTAATCACAGGGGTAACAGAGATAGGTGTAATCACAGGGGTAACAGAGATAGGTGTAATCACAGGGGTAACAGAGATAGGTGTAATCACAGGGGTAACAGAGATAGGTGTAATCACAGGGGTAGCAGAGATAGGTGGCATCACATGGGTAACAGAGATAGGTGTAATCACAGGAGTAACAGAGATAGGTGTAATCATATGGGTAACAGAGATAGGTGTAATCACAGAGGTAGCAGAGATAGGTGTAATCACAGGGGTAACAGAGATAGGTGGCATCACATGGGTAACAGAGATATGTGTAATCACAGGGGTAACAGAGATATGTGTAATCACAGGAGTAACAGAGATAGGTGTAATCATATGGGTAACAGAGATAGGTGTAATCACAGAGGTAGCAGAGATAGGTCTAATCACAGGGGTAACAGAGATAGGTGGCATCACATGGGTAACAGAGATATGTGTAATCACAGGGGTAACAGAGATATGTGTAATCACAGGGGTAACAGATAGGTGTCATCACAGGGGTAACCGATAGGTGTCATCACAGGGGTAACAGATAGGTGTCATCACAGGGGTAACAGATAGGTGTCATCACAGGGGTAAGAGATAGGTATCATCACAGGGGTAACAGATAGGTGTCATCACAGGGGTAACAGATAGGTGTCATCAGAGGGGTAACTGATAGGTGTCATCACAGGGGTAACAGTAGGAGTAGAAGTTGGTTATTCCACTGTTACTGTTAAGTCTGTGTCCATTAATTGTGACTACATCTTGACATTTTAACTGAATAAATTCAAAATAATGAATAAACTCTCTATCCAGATGGGAAAACAGAGCATATAATATTACAGTATCACACCAATCTCTGCCTTTCATTTAATTGATTTGCTGTTAAGTTGTGGTCAAATAAACAGGAGCTTTCAGAGGTGAGCTATAGCAGTGTACAATGGATGGGCCAATGAATCCCCCTCTGCTCTACATCCCCAATTCACCAGGGGGAATTGTAAGCCTGTCAAAGCATCTCTCTCTCACTCACTCTTTCCACCGCCCACAGAGAGAGCGAGAGAGCGAGAAGAGAGAGAGAGAGAGAGAGAGAGACAGAGAGAGAGAGCTCCCTCTGCTGGAACCTGGTTGCTTTACTTCACATTGAAAACCTTGTGTAGATTCATATGATCAACAAAACCATGTTTACTGAGTGAAACAAACATGCTTTCTTACTACAGTGGAAAAGTATTTTATTTGATCTATCCAAGAATATGGTTTGAATCTGTCCCAAAGTTCAAACTTGGTGGACAGTTGCTGTATGTGTATTTAGGATACGCTGAGTTAAATGATGACCACCATGTCTTCACGCTGACTATATCAGACCACCAGTTTGTCTGCTGACAACGGAGAAGAAAAGGGGTTTGAAGAATTTTAACAGTCAACTTAAAAACAGAGAGAACCCTAATTCAATACAGTGGTCACATTACCTAACATCCATTTACTGTACTTCCGGTTAGGATCACATTCAGATGTTCAATGCAACACATATCTAAGCATAGTCACTTTACCCCCACCTACATGTACAAATGACCTCGACTAACCTGTACCCCCACACATTGATTCAGTACCGGTATCCCCATAGCCTTGTTATTGTTATGTCATTTTATTTTGTTACTTTAGTTTATTTAGTAAATATTTTCTTAACTCTATTTCTTGACTGCATTGTTGGTTAAGGGCTTGTAAGTAAGCATTTCACTGTTGTATTCGGCGCATGTGACAAGTACAATTTGATTTGATTGTTGTCCATTAAATACGTTGCTTTCTGACATGATAAAGGAGGGATAACATTTGACTTATGTAACATACATTTAATGTAGAAAAAATAATAAACATAACACAAAATATAACAGTGTTGAACTGTGCTGTAGCTATATAATGTAATACGTAAAGCTTTTAGTTACACATATACTGTAAATAGAAGGATCATTTTTTTAAACTAGTTGACAACACAACAGATCCTGTGTGAAATTGTGTAAAGCTTGTCTCAGGCCAGTGGCTGGAATGTTAGAGTTGTTGTAGTGCATAGAGACCTTTGATTGTGTACTGACTCATTAAGTTCAGTGGCTGGACATTAGACCTATTGACCAGGGGTGTATTCATTAGACAAATACCATAGCAAAATGTTGCAAAATGTTTTGCAACGGTAACCGTTTGCTCCAAACCAGAAAACGTTTTGCAAAAACAAAAAAATATATATATTGGACAAATTCAGGTAGGTCCCTCCGCTTTTCATTACATTTGGTTCCATTGGGTTCTTAGTGAAAACACCCCAGACATAGAAAACATGGTCAAAACAACATCAGAGGTTAACACAAATTAACAATGTAGTTTTAGAGGTTTGTAGATGTTAATGCATTTTTGGGGAATTTTAATTTACAAACCTCTTCTGCCCCATCCCTACAAACTAACTCAAGATGCAGATGTTCGGTTGAGGAGGGCTCTTCTAGTCCACTCATAAGCCAGGAATAGAGCTCAGTTGAAGGGGAAGTGGGGGTTAGACCAGAATACAAAGCAGGGACACCTGGAACAGAGGCAATACACCATCAAGCACATCATGCATACATAAAATCCCATACATGTGAAATCTAAAGGGGCTCAAACTAGAAAGCTGTGACAGACAAAGCTATTACTATCACAAACTAAATAGCTCATACTGCTAAACCGTATCACATTAAATGTGGGGACAATCCTAATCTTCTGTAGATAATGAGTTAATTAATTTCTGTTATCTGGAAAACAAAGCTGCCAACATGAAAGGAAATGATTGGGCGATAAATCAATCAGACGTTTACTGATTAACACTACATTTGAGATTCACAGAATGCACCTAGTTTAGAAGACCTTGGATAAACTGTAGAATCAGATTATTAAAAATAATGTGGAGGAAAATGTCACCTTCTGTCCTTATGATACCGATCAGTGTTCTGAGAAACCCAGCCTGCTTGCCTGACATGGAGTGAACCTAGATTCTGGATTTGACACTGCCAACCAAAATCCTCTCCCCCACAACTCCCCCACTGATTAAGAGTGGGACAGCATCTATCAAAGACAAAAACAAATAACACACATACGATCAGTTGTGTGAAGCTGTACCAGTACCACAGACTAGATCTATATCATCTGGAGTTTGCTGAATAGCTACATGAGAAGTTGAATCCCTACAGTGGAGTCCTAGGAAGACTAGCTGTCGTCATAACAATTCTAATCAAATAAAACAGGTAATCAAATAAGGGCTGGACTCACCCAAGTCAACATTGGACTGGCCAGGGTTCTGCAGATCCCATACCCCCCCCCCTAAAAAAAATGCATAGTATCCAGGCACCTCTCAGAGCCAGGTGCTGGTCATTCCCTGGAAGAGGCCTGGAGGACCATCCGTCCTCAATATGTCCCTCACCACTGACCAGGTGGAACTGGGAGAAAGAAAGACAGGGGATAGTGCACTAGAATACAGTCAAACACACAACCTATTACCTATTTCTAGCGGATTATATACTGAACAAAAATATAAATGCAACATACAACAATTTCAACAATTTTACTGAGTTGCAGTTCATATACGGAAATCAGTCAATTGAAATAAATAAATGAGGCCCTAATTCTATGGATTTCACATGACTGGGCAGGAGCGCAGCCAGGGGTGGGCCTGGGAGGGCATAGGCCCACCCACTTGGGAGCTAGGCCCAGCCAATCAGAATGAGACTTTCCACACCAAAGGGCTTTATTACAGACATAAATACTCTTCGGTTTCATCAGCTGTCTGGGTGGCTGGTCTCAGACGATCCCACAGGTGAAGAAGCCCGGATGTGGAGGTCCTGAGCTGGCGTGGTTACACGTGGTCTGCGGTTGTGAGGCCGGTTGGACGTACTGCAAAATAATCTGAAACATTGGAGGTGGCTTATGGTAGAGAAATTAACATTAAATTCTCTGGCAACAGCTCTGGTGTACATTCCTGCAGTCAGCATGCCAATTGCACGCTCCCTCAAAACTTGAGCAATCTATGGCATTGTGTTGCGTGACAAAACTGCACATTTTTGCGTGGCCTTTTATTGTCCCCAGCACAAGGTGCACCTGTGTAATGATCATGCTTTTTAATCAGTTTCTTGATATGCCACACCTGTCAGGTGGATGGATTATCTTGGCAAAAGAGAAATGCTCACTAACAGGGATGTAAACACATTTGTGTACACAATTTGAGGGAAATAAGCGTTTTGGAAAAATTCTGTGATCTTTTATTTCAGGATATGAAACATGGGACCAACACTTCACACTTCAGTGTACATTCTGCATAATGTGCTTTCAACTATGACCCTCAGGTTATATGGGTGGTTCACCTAAGGTATATTGCATTCACCAACTACACGTTTTTGCACTGGGTTTGATAAGAAATTGATTGCGCTTGAATAAGAGATGACCTCCTACCCAAATATGTCTACTATTTGTACAGTCCCATAAGATCACTGGAGAACAGTTGCGACGCTTACATGCATGACACCAGGGAGGTCTCCCCCCCCAGCCTCATCTCATGCATGGCCTGCATACGGCTCTTCACCAGCTCTCTGAGACACAACACCAGTGAGAAGACCAATGCCAGGGAGCCAGACAGGGTATACTGCAGGCTACTGTGACAGACAGAGGTTAAAGATGATTAGAGAGAGAACACAGGAAAGAAAAGAGAAACATCTGTGGCAGTAAGTCTTCAGGAAACAGTCCAGAAAACCATTGTACAGGCTGGTATGGGAGGTGATAAGTGCCAGAATTAAGCCTGGGCAAACGTACCACCGTGTGGCTGTCGCCTACCATTGAACATCAAACTGACATGACATGATACCAATGCCTTACTAACGTCTGCATGACACCTGCGTGTTAATGAAAGTCATAAGGTGAATCGTTTATATTTATGGGCCATTCCGCCAAATCGGTACCATTTGCATGTTGTAACTTTTCAAAATTAAACTTCATTCTTTATCTAATAACACACGTTTAACTGTTCAAAATGTGTAATGGTCAATCTCAGACAATTCTATATCTTTTTTTACAAGGTTTCTAAATGGAAGATGGTTGCATTTTTCTCAGTCCTGTTACCAAAACATTTACAACTGTTTAAATATGAATTAAAAGTCATGCCAACAAGTTTCTTTGTTTTTCCCTCAATAAAGTGGGTATTTTAAAGAAAATTGGTTACATGTTCAAAAAAGATATATCTGTCGCTAAAAAGTCACAACATATGCAGGCAAAATGTTTGTTTTTTTAACACAAAGCCATTTTTTTTTATAAGGGAGACAGTCTCAGATTTTTGATAAAAATGTATCATGTGATTTATCAAACAACTGTTTAAATGATGGACCAAACATAATTGAAAAATAGGTGGTTTATCTTTATTTTTTTTACTAAAAAACAATGAAGTAACAGGAATGAACATTGTGTCACAGGAATGACCACTGAGAAACAGGAATGAGTGCTTGTGAGAATAACTGGATGTCACAGAACTTCCTTCAATTAAACAAAAATAAAACAGAGGTCATTATATTTGGCAAAAAATATCTTAAGTCTAAATATCAACATAAAAGCTGTAACAATTGTGTGTGCATGCTTCTGCATGAGTGTGTGTGCGTGTGTGTGTGTGTGTGTGTGTGTGTGTGTGTGTGTGTGTGTGTGTGTGTGTGTGTGTGTGTGTGTGTGTGTGTGTGTGTGTGTGTGTGTGTGTGTGTGTGTGTGTGTGTGTGTGCGGGGTGGGCGGTGGAAAGAGAGAGAGAGAGAAAGGTGTGAGTATCACTCCTCCCCCTGCAGCATGTGTGTGAGGCTCCTGCCTCTGCACAGTATGGGTTCTCCATATTCCTCAACAAAAGGCAAGAAAGAAAACAAATACAAAAAGCTGAGCATATGAAGCAGATCCTCATATCTCTACATTGACTACCAGTATCTAATATTAACTTGAAATTACTATTTTCTGCATATAAACACAACATTCACTTGCAAACACAACAAAATTGTATTTCATACAGAATTTCAATAAAAAAATGAACAAAAACTTGCCTTTTCTAAGAAACAGTCTAGTTTCTTCGTTGTCAGTTTCCATGTAACGAGCTGTGACTTGCCTCGCTGGTGGGACGGTACACAGGATGTCTTGAAACAGGTACCAAAGGATGTCTTCGCGGGCTGGCCAGCAAAACCTGTTGGCCCCAATACTATTCATACAACAAACCTTGACGTATGTGTTGTTTGTGTCTGTGATGATGCCAGGGTACAGTTGACCGTTGTACTTCAGCGCACACCATTTGCCAACAACCTCAGGACTTTGCCACTGATTTCCTGTGGTCGTGGGAGCCTTCTGTCGATTGAATGTGAAATGCTTTGCATTAAAGCACTAACAGCTCAGATGTTGTCTTGCTGTGAACAAGCAGCCGACGTCACTGTAGGTCAGCTCTCCATGGCCTAGGGTTACTGCCTGATGCATCTTTATCATAGATGGAACTGGTGGCACATCCTTGGGCATCTCTGGCACTGCTCTGTTGACTGCTTCCTCTTCCACAAACAACAACTTGCTTGCTGTATCCATCTTGCTCAACACAGAAAACAGCTCTGAAGCATTAGGGATATCTGTCACCTTGCTGACAAGACCGTCAGCCGTCCTCTTCAGGGCCCTACCACTCCATCCGGGGCACTCTTGCCATGGTTTGCCTCAAAGAAGTTCCACGTTCCAGCAGTGAATCCTCTTCTGAACAGCTCAGTACAAAACATTCAACAGGAAAACATTCCCTCGCTGCTTGTACTGAGTGCAAGGGCCATCACTGTAAAAATGGATAGTGGAGACCTCTGGATGTGCACTCTGCACATAATCAAGCACTGGTGACAAGTGCTGCCAGATTGCTGGTGGGCCCTTCTGTCTGGAGGGGGACACTGTGCAGGAGGACACCAGTCGGGGGGTTGTATGCACATAAAGCACACCTGTGTGCAATGTTGCCTGCTGGTGTGATGCTCTGAAGTGGACCGACTGTATTTCTGTGGCGTACTTACAGAGGTCATTTTCAGAAAAGTCAACATGAATTAAGCATTCATGTGCTTTGAAGCCTTGTTTCAGTGCCCTGTAGTGGGTAAACTGATTCTTGATGTTGTAAGTGTGCATCTTAAACTAGCACAGCATCAGGTTCAGCTGTTCCAGCAGTTGCTCTTGGGTGGTCTGGAACTCTTTTTTTGATGGTGACTTTGAATGTTCTGCCATTGGGGTCATTATTGTGCTCCTTATCCACAGTTGCCCACTGGACATAAGTTACTTCATTCTTATCATTGTATTGGCCAGAGACAGGGCAAGAGAGGTCCTTGCACACCGCATATTCTCCATACATGCACTCTGTGTTGCATGTGACGGATTTTAGAAGTTCATCAGGATTGAAAGTGTTGATTATCTTCAGGTGGTGCAGTTTCTGTATGATAAAACTGAGGTTTTCGTGCAGTTTGCACATGCAAGTCTCCCGGTCACTTAGAGTTGGGTGAACAACCCAAAAGGGGCGCAGTGAGCAGAAGAGGGAGTATGAGATAAACCCATCATGTTCTGCCAAAAACTTCATATGTAGATTTTTCATTGTGTCCAAAAGGAACCTCGTCGGATTTTCTTCTGTGTGAGGGGTCTGCCTCTTCCTAGTCGTTAATCGACTGACATCATCCATGGTGTAAAAATCTCGGACTTTGTTTATGAACCATCTACCACCCTACTGTTTCTCTTCCTTTGGTAGTTTAAGTTAAGTTCTGCATTCTTCGCATTCATCAGCCACCTTTTCTTTGACAACCCAAATGAACTTTGGGAGAGACGTTGCAGCCTATATTTTTTGGAGTTTTCCTGTCACTATCTTAGAGATGAGTTGCCTTTCCCTTTCTCCCCGTGAGTTGCTGTACCTCTGTCGGATGTCCTCCACTAAGGCCTCGTGGAAGAGAAGGGTCTTTTGCATTGTAGAGCGTGGTAGCGGTCTCATTTGTTTGTCAACTTTTGTACATGGAGATGGATTATTCTGTTTCATACGCAGAATGTTTTCCTTATACCTCTCCTTTTTCGGGTTTGTGTCTGTAGCTGCTTTTGTAGCTCTTCAGTTTGTTTCCGGTGCTTTTCTGATGTCTTTCACCTCCTTTTAAGCCCTTCATCCTTTGCCTAAAACACACAAGTTCATCACAATTACAATAGTTGTTAAATTAATAAGTGGCTACAGTCAAATGTTATCTCTATGCCCTATTAACCAGCCATCAATCATTTTATACATAATCCATTTAACACACTAGCACTAACTCTCATCCTGACCTTGAACTGCTTGGCTCTGGATTAACAGTTATGTCTGGTGAAAGATTGGGGCTATCTGGAGGTGTGGTGAGGTGCTTTTGAGGTGCTTTAGGGCTTCTTTCCTGGACTTGATTCGATAGTAAGTCTCCCTCCACTTTTTGTGATGTCTGTGCTTTTCCCTCTTACTAAATGTTAGACTGTTTTCTTCCTGCCTGATGCTATATCCTACCTGTATTTCTGCTGTTCCTTCTTTAAGTATCTGTCTCTCCTTTCTGGGTCGGCATCGCGTCGAGCATGATAGCGCCGCTGCTTTTCTGCAGCACTTAATCGATTTGCTCCCTGTAAGTAATGTGTTCACATTGTAAAACTGAAAACACCATCAGTAATTCAAACTGTAAAACTTAAAATCAAGAGAATAGTATTATAATGAATCAATGTATATACCAGATACACATTTAAAATGGCTATTTTATTCAAACTTCTCACTCCTGTTACTCTTATTTAGTCCTGTTACCCTTCATATAAGTAACAGGACTGAAAGTAACAGGACTGAGTTTTTAGCATAGCATTAGCAAATACATGAAATGTAGCCACATGGCATCAATGTTAATAGCATGAGAACACTTAGCACCTTCAAGTGGTTTCCCAAAACTATCTTTAAAAAAAAGGACTGTACGTTGAGATTGACATTCTCAGTCATACTTACAATATGATAAAAAGAGTGAGAGAACTGACTTTGTCTTCCCATGGCCTTCAGGACTCAAATGATGCTACTTCCTGTTGATCATGTGACTTGTGGAATGCCCCAAAGTTTAGAGGGGGGAATGTGTCAGGGTAACAGGACTGAGTGAAAACACGACTAAAATGTGTATTTTAACTAACATATTATGACTTTCCGCTGAGAAAATGTATTTTGTCTAAATTGGAAAAAGAGTCACACAATAATAAAAAAAAAAAGATTTCTCAATGTTTCTAATCATTATATTTAATGGTGAAGTGTAGTGGGGACGTGCTAAAATCCATTTTTTTCAGTGTTCTATGTAGTTTTTATTAAGGTTGTACATTATGGATATTCAAAATGCAATTAGGACAATGTGCAGGACACTTTGCTTGATAATAGAATGTATTATACAGATACTTTTCATGCATGTAATGTCCTGGGAACGGAAAAGGCACCGATTCGGCGGAATGGCCCTTATATTAATTGAATCAACCATACATTTTTAGAAACGTACCGTTTTTCCCGTGCAAGCCGACATCCCGATGTAGCCACCTTGAGCTATAGTGTAGCCTACGGCTTGTGTATTTCCTGTTATCGCTAAACCTAGAATTTCCGCGTGCCGCTTAGGCCGCCCATTGTGATTCGCTTGTGGGCGTGATGGTAGCATATAGCAGCAGTTCGACTGTGCGTCAATAATTCAGCATAGCAAGTTTGAATGAATGTCTGGTTATTAAATGGGTACATAGTTCAATAGTAATATCCTCTAAAACGTTCTGGTGACAAATTTTGCAGCCCTGTTTCCAATTGGCCACATGGCTAGGAGAACCTATTCAAGTAAGTAAATACATTTCAAAAATGTTTTTAAAAAACAATGTATTATTAGCTAACTAGCTACAGTGCAGGCTAACTCAAATTAACTGCTAGTTGGCTAGCTAGTTAACGTTACCTAGCCAACTTCACATACTGTATAACTAGCTTAGTGAATGAAATATCACCACCTGTATTTATCACTGTAAAAAACAAACTCCAAATGCATTTGTAGGTAGCTAGCTAACTGCCATATAGGAGGGTGAAAGGATAGCAGCCCCAACTGTCAGTGAGAGAGTAGGCTATTCTGGATAGGGCAGGTACTTTTGTGTAGTTCCTGTCCCTAAAAGTGAGGATGGAGATAATATTAACTTAATATTCAGTGCGGTGTAATTTGACTATAATGAAGTCTGTTTCTTGTGAGGTTTTCTATCCTCATATAAAGAGAGCTATGAAAGCCTGTCTACATATGAAGAGGTCCCAATGAAGAGCAGTGGTTCTCAGTCCTGGTCCTGGGGACTCAAAGGGGTGCACATTTTTGTTTTTGCCTTAGCACTGCACAGCTGATTCAAATTATCAACTCATCAAGCTTCAAGTTGTATTTATGTATTCATTTGTGATGCTATCCTTAATATGATCCTGTTATTGTCACATACTACACATGCACATTTTTTTTCTTTTATTTTTACCGTTATTTTACCAGGTAAGTTGACTGAGAACACGTTCTCATTTGCAGCAACGACCTGGGGAATAGTTACAGGGGAGAGGAGGGGGATGAAAGAGCCAATTGTAAAGTGGGGATTATTAGGTGACCATGATGGTTTGAGGGCCAGATTGGGAATTTAGCCAGGACACCGGGGTTAACACCCCTACTCTTACGATAAGTGCCATGGGATCTTTAATGACCTCAGAGAGGCAGGACACCCGTTTAACGTCCCATCCGAAAGACGGCACCCTACACAGGGCAGTGTCCCCAATCACTGCCCTGGGGCATTGGGATATTTTTTAGACCAGAGGAAAGAGTGCCTCCTACTGGCCCTCCAACACCACTTCCAGCAGCATCTGGTCTCCCATCCAGGGCCTGAACAGGACCAACCCTGCTTAACTTCAGAAGCAAGCCAGTAGTGGTATGCAGGGTGGTACGTTGCTGGCCCATGCATCTATCAATCCAATGTTATCATGATTTGTCATCAGGGATATTATACTTTAGTAATCCACAATGACCTGGTGATGTAAAAGTCAAATTATTACATTGTCTTCCATATTCCTACAGATACCTTGTAACTCGAGATTCCTTCAAAACGGTTAACATGTAGGGCACTGCAAGGTTGGGTGACCAGGGCCATCTGGGACTGCCTCCTGGAGGAATTCAGGTTTGTGAAGGCTACCTGTGTTCTGCATAACTTCATGAGGATGGACACGAGGACCAGGAGGGGATCTGTAGCTCGTCAGAGGAGAAGTCTGCAGGATGTTTCAAGGATGGGGTCCAACAACGCAGCAAGAGAGGCAATCCATGTGCAGGAGATCTTCACTTCCTACTTCTTCGAAGAGGGAGTTGTTCCCTGGCAACACCATAGACTACACTATGCACAATCAAAGGCTCTGTAAGAGCCATTCACATTGCAATAAGAGTATTTTTCCATTTACTTAGCTATATCAACTGCAGTTACTCAATTCCCAGTTCTCTCCCTTTAATTTCTACTTCTCAGGTGAGGGTACTGTTTAGGTAAGGGTGTGATGTCTGTTCAAAAACAAGACGAGCTATTTTAAGTCACCCATATTGATTTTTTTTAAATTAGAAACCCTATAACCCACATCTACACACATGTATCAATCTGATTGATGGATTGTGTTGTGCAGTAACCAGGCTCAGGTGTATAACTGTGGCTCCTCCCACCTTCAAAGAATAGGCAAAAGAGCCAACCACGGAGAATAGCAAGACACTTCACTATTTCAATAACTATGCTATATTGTTTGTCCTTGTGTGTTCGTTCATGTTTGTCAGCATAAAGTACTCTGCAGCTACTTATTGTGGTGTGGACACCAGGTGAGGCCACACACAGATTCCTGTTGAACACTGTCGCTTTAACTACCTTAATTTCTCAATAAGTCTCTCCTTCACTTCATCCCTCTCTCCTCTTCTCCTTAAATCCTCTAGGTTATATCGGCTGTGTCGATGAACCCCTCCCGCATTTAAACTGGCTACATAGAGGGCACAGCATGATAAGAGGTGAGAGGTCACTAGGTAAGGTCAACAGGAAGTATTATTAAAGAGATGCTTTACATTGAAATATCAGAGTTAATGATCCAAGGTCAGCTTTGCATTTCACCTCCTGATTATTATGACTAACAATGTTAGAATAAAAAATAAAAACACAAGGCATAAACATGCTCTCTCCATCTGTCTCTACATCTGCAGATGCTTTGATGTGAGAGGATGCCAACCCCCAGTCCCATCATCGCTACCTCACCCGCTTTTAAGATAACCTTTTGGCCGACTAGAGACACTTATGTAATTGTGATGAACTGAGAGAATATGTGGGTTGCACTGTGATTCATTAATCATAGGAGCAGGGAAGACCGCATATGTTCTTACCTCTTTCCCTTTGTCTTTTACACCTCTCGCCACCTTTCTTCCTCTGTTTTTATAATGCATAACAGATGTGCATTGAAGTACAGATTGAACTTGTATTGGTAATGAACTGCTTTCAATAAAGTGTTTCACATTCTCTACTGGTTGAAATTAAGTCTCTCATTTGATGAAATACTACACCTATCCTGTGTTTATCAGATCAATGCAGATGAAGGGCATTAGATATTGAGATGAACCGGTTTTAGAGTAATTACATGATGCATAGGAAGTGTAGTGTACTGTTTTGTAAATTATATTTCTGTATGTATATATGAATTACAAATCAGTCTAACTAGTTAAATCTAGTTTCTAGTCTATTAGTTACAATGTGTAACCATTGATGTCCCAGGACCAAGATTGGTGAACACTGTTGTGTATAATTGTAATACATACATGCAGACACAGCATAATACAAAGACTGGAATGTGATACTCCTGCTATTGGATAATCTCAAGAGATTCATACCTGAACTGCACCTTTATTTGCCATGGTAGAGTACATGACCAGTGAATATATTAAATGTACGGGCTACAATGTGGGGATCTCATGCATGGTAATACCTGCATGTATATACAACTTGCATCCTTGGCACAAAGTTATATATTTTACTCAACCCATAGGCTTCATTTATGTCATTCAGACTGTTTTGAAGTTGATACAACTAGCTATGAAGGGCTCTAGAGTGACGCAGTGGTCTAAGACACTGCAAGAGGCGTCACTGCAGAACCTGGTTCGAATCCAGGCTGCATCCCATCTTGATTGGGCGGCCCACAATTGGCCCAGCGTCGGCCGAGGTAGTCCCTCATAGTCAATACAATACTTTTGGTAACAGACTTGCCTAGTTAAAAAAAATTATGATCGCTAGATTCTGAACTAATATGTATACCAAACGTTTGGGTCCATACACAGTTCGGCTAGATGCCTAGCTACAAATCCATAGGCATTCAGGTATTTTTATCCTCCACTGCACAATAAGCAAGAACATAGCTATCTACGTTATTTCAACTATCTGCATTGCATGGCAAATATCAGCAAGGCAAGCTTACAAAATTGTACATTCAATTTGCAGTAAATGCTTTAGCTAGCTAGATTCTTTACATCCACTGTTTCACAAGACGACAGCCTGGGTTGCTGGTTGTTTCAGGAGTCCCTAAAACATTAAACAACCAGAATTACAATTTCATACTCATGTCACAACACCCATAAAGCTAGCCAGCTAGCTTGCTAAATCGCGATTTTCGTAAATTAAGGTTATGATTTTTTTTTAAAATGCATACTCGTGTGTCTCTACATTATATATTCATGTCAACTGTACATTGTTTTTGCATGATTCGTTACTACGTTATAATCACTTACATTTGCTTCTATCATAGGATTTTTGTCAGCCATCTTTGTTGAAGAAAGTCTCCAGCCTTGGATCGCATAGCGTCAAATTCGTCATGGGAACCACTCCATATGATTGGTCATCACCCAGCGGTCGCCGTTGAAAAAAGTAAAACTTTTTCACCGCCTCCTACGCCACCTTCGTACCGCCCAAAGGTCGCCGATTAAAATGAATGGGAATTATTTTTTTGTTGTTAAAGAGTTGATAACGTATTGTCGAAAGCACATAGGCAATATTATTTACTGTGTCGATAGGGGAGTAGGCTAGTGTACAATAATAACGTAATTTGATGTGCTAGTATTATTTATTTAATGGATTAATTAAATTGTAAATTAAAATATACACGTGATGCTATAGTATACACTACCCATCAAAAGTTTGGACACACCTTCTCATTCCAGGGTTTTTCTTAATTTTTACTATTTTCTACATTGTAGAATAATAGTGAAGACATCAAAACTATGAAATAGCACATATGGAATCATGTAGTAACCAAAAATGTGTTAAACAAATCATAATATATTTATATTTTAGATTCTTCAAAGTAGCCACCCTTTTGCCTTGACAGCTTTGCACCCGCTTGGCATTCTCTCAACCAGCTTCATGAGGTAGTCACCTGCAATGCATTTCAATTAACAGGTGTGCCTTGTAAAAAGTTATTTTGTGGAATTCCTTTCCTTCTTAATGTGTTTGAGCAAATCAGTTGTGTTGTGAAAAGGTAGGATTGGTATACAGAAGATAGCCCTGTTTGGTAAAAGACCAAGTCCATATTATGGCAAGAACAGCTCAAATAAGTCAAGAGAAACGACAGTCTATCATTACTTTAAGACATGAAGGTCAGTCATTTTGAAAAATGTTGTGCAATCAAGCGCTATGACCATCAAGCACTATGATGAAACTGTCTCTCATGAGGACTGCCACAGGAAAGGAAGACCCAGAGTTACCTCTGTTGCAGAGGATAAGTTTATTAGAGTGAACTGCACCTTAGATTGCAGCCCAAATAAATGCTTCACATAGTTCAAGTAACAGACACATCTCAACATCAACTGTTCAGAGGAGACGGCGTGAATCAGGTCTCCATGGTCAAATTGCTGCAAAGAAACCACTACTAAAGGACGGCAATAATAATAAGAGACTTGCTTGGGCCAAGAAACATGAGCAATAGACATTAGACCATTGGAAATCTCTCCCTTGGTCTAACGAATCCAAATGTGAGATTTTTAGTTCCAACCGCCATGTCTTTGTGAGACGCAGAATAGGTGAATGGATGATCTCCGCATTGTGTGGTTCCCACCGTGAAGCATGGAGGAGGAGGTGTGATGGTGTGGGGGTGCTTTGCTGGGGACACTGTCTGTGATTTACTTAGAATTCAAGGCACACTGAACTAGCATGGCTACCACAGCATTCTGCAGCGATATGCCATCCCATCTGCAGCGATATGCCATCCCATCTGGTTTGCACTTAGTGGGACTGTCATTTGTTTTTAAAAAGGACAATGACCCAATACACCTCCACGCTGTGTAAGGGCTATTTGACCAAGAAGGAGAGTGATGGAGTGCTGCATCAGAAGACCTGGCCTCCACAATCACCGGACATCAACCCAATTGAGATGGTTTGGCATGAGTTGGACCGCAGAGTAAAGGAAATGTAGCCAACAAGTGCTCAGCATATGTAGGAACTCCTTCAAGACAGTTGGAAAAGCATTCCAGGTGAAGGTGGTTGCCAACTAAACACCCCACTCTGACCATTTTACTCGTCCTAGCAGAGCTTTTTAGGCTGTTTTCATGTTATCCAAAGCGTTGGTGACTGTAATTGTGCTGCTGGCAACAACTGAATTGCGCTTTTTTTGCCTACGTTTACTGACACCGGCCAGATTCAATGGGTGTTGAGCGTTTGTAAATTTTTCAGTTATTCTGCACTCTGGCACACTCAGACGAGAGTGCTTTGAAATCGGAGAACATAGACAGAATGAATTTACGATCGCACCCGAAATGGTTACTTGCATAGTGGAGTCTTTTGTTAAGACATGTAGCTAGCTAGCTAGGTAAACAGTGAACCATAATCCCAACTCATGGCGTTACTAGCCTGCATTAATCTGCAGGTAGCTAACCAACCAGGTTCAATGTTAGCTAATTAACATTAGCCTATAGCTAGCCAAGCAAATAGCTCTGAGATACGAATAATAAGATCATACACATTACGTTAGCTAGCGAGCCAGCCAGCTAACGTTAGCTAGCTAAGTAAACAATGAATCATAATCCCAACTCATGGCGTTACTAGCCTGCATGAATCTGCAGGTAGCTAACCAACCAGGTTCAATGTCAAGTAGCTAACATTAGGCTATGGCTAGCCAAGCAAATGGCTCTTTCTGCAAATGGCTCTTTCTCATTTTGATCAAAAAATAAAGTTACGTTCAAACGGCTCTCCTTTGAAATAGTGACCCGTGACGTACCCCTAGTTTCCTGAAACGGGTCATAAATAGCTAATCCTAGCTACCAATGTTCTAGCATTCATTTATTCAGGCAAGCAGATCAGAGATGTCAAGGTGATACCCAAGCATATGCCATGTGTATATGTGACACACGAATATGTATGCTCGTATTTTCTATGTTTTATTTTGTTTGTTATTTTATGGAGCCATCCCTTGTATCATTTTCTAAGCCTCACAGGTATTTACATTGAATGTATGTATATGATTATTGCTGCTAGGGAGAGCTGTGATGTCAATGGAGTGTGTTAGTGAGATCTTGGAGGTTTCTTCTTCAATCTTGGAGAATGCATTCTACTGAAAACTAACGTTTTTCCGTCTCATCATTATACCCTATCAATTCAGGTATGTAATGTGCAAAAGTGCAATATGACTCAAAATATTGAGGTAACATGGTTAACTACATAGTCCATGAGTTTGGTGATGTTTGAAGGCAATTGAAGGGAGTTTTAAGAGTGAAAAACTGGTTGGTATTTTCCCCATTGTAAGTAATGAAGGTTGACTAGGTTGCTAATGGTTTACAAGTAAGAGAAGGGATTAAGATGGCGTCCAAACTTTCTGTACTTTTTAAACAACGCTTTAGATCCAATTGGTTTTATTTTCTATGAACAAAGGCTCAGTTAATTTGAGGTAAAATATGTAAATATGTGATGTCACGATAAAATGTGTTAGTGTTAATATTTGTACAAAAATAGCATTTAACAGTTCTCTAGCCTGATGCTAACCACATTTAGCTTGGCAAAACGCTAGTTATGTCACGACTTCCGCCGAAGTCGGTGTCTCTCCTTGTTCGGCGGTTGACGTCACCGACCTTCTAGCCATCGCTGATCCATTTTTCATTTTCCTTTGGTTTTGTCTTGTCTTCCTTCACACCTGGTTCCAATCTCATCAATTACATGTTGTGTATTTAACCCTCTGTTTCCCTTCATGTCCTTGTCGGTGATTGTTTGATTGTATGTTATGTGCAAGTTATGTTCTGGTGTGCGGCAGGTTTTGTACCCACTTTTATTATTTTGGTTTTCAGAGTTTTGTGAGCACTTATTAAACGACTCCGTTTATACCAAGTTCGTTCTCCTGCGCCTGACTTCCCTGCCACCAGCACGCACCCATTACAAGTTAGCTCTAGGCTAGTTGGTTTCAATCAATGTTAGCGTACATGTTAGCGGTTAATAATGTAATGGTTGTAGCCTTGTTTCTCATAGGCCTCCAGTCATTTTATATTTTTTTCAAAATTGACACAGTGAGTTTTATATATAATGTGAATGTGTAGATGTATGGTGACGTCGATGTGGATGGGGGGGTGCTCCCTCTGCTGTTTCCTGAAGTCCACGACCATCTACTTTGTTTTGTTGATGTTGAGTGAGAGGTTATTTTCCTGGCACCACACGCCCAGAGCCCTCACTTCCTCCATGTAGGCTGTCTCGTCATTGTCTACTACTGTTCTGTCATCTGCAAACTTGATGATTGACTTGGAGGTGTGCTTAGCCATGCAGTCTTGAGTGAACAGGGAGTACAGGATGGGGCAGAGCACACACCCTTGTGGGGCCCTAGTGTTGAGGATCAGCGAAGTGGAGATATTTCCTACCTTCACCACCTGGGGGCAGCCCGTCAGGAAGTTCAGGACCCAGTGGCACAGGGCGGGGTTCAGACCCAGGGCCTCAAGCTTAATGATGAGTTTGGAGGGTACTATGGTGTTGAATGCTGAGATATAGTCAATGAACAGCATTCTTACATAGGCATTCCTCTTGTCCAGATGGGATAGAGTAGTTTGCAGTGTGATGGCGATTGCATCGTCAGTCGATCTATTGGAGGCTGTAAGAAAATTGAAGTGGGTCTAGGGTGACAGATAAGGTAGAGGTGATATGATCCTTGACTAGTCTTTCAAAGCACTTCATGATGACAGAAGTGAGTGCTACGGGGCGATAGTCATTTAGTTCAGTTACCTTTGCACAGGAACAATGGTGGCCATCTTGAAGCATTTGGGGACAGCTGACTGGGATAGGAAGAGATTGAATATTCAGTACACCAGCCAGCTGGTCTGCGCATGCTCTGAGGACGTGGCTAGGGATGCCTTCTGTGCAGCCTTGCAGCCTTGCGAGGGTTAACACGCTTAAAATGTCTTACTCGGTGGCACTGTGTTAGTCTCAAAGCGGGCAGAGAAAGTGTTTAGCTTGTCTGAAAGCAAGACCTCAGTGTCCTCGACGTGGCTTGTTTTCCTTATGTAGTCTGGTTTGTCTGGTTAGACTACAAAAGCAGTTAGTCCGTTTTCTAGTTAGGGTAGGTTTTAATAGTCACAGCGGGTACAATATCTATACAGTTCCTGATAAACTCAGTCACCGTATCATTATATATGTCAATATTATTCTCGGAAGCTACCCGGAACATATCCCAGTCTGCGTAATCAAAACAGTCTTAAAGCGTGGATTCCGGTTGGTCAGACCAGCATTGAATAGTCCTTAGCATGGGTACTACCTGTTTGAGTTTCTGCCTATAGGAAGGGAGGAGGAAAATGGAGTTGTGGTCAGATTTGCCGAAAGGAGGGCGGGGGAGAGCCTTGTAGGCATCCCGGATGCAGTTTGCATAAAGTTTCCAGTTTGCATAAAGCCCAGTGAAGTTCTTTGAGGTCCGTCGTGGTATCAGCTTGAGGAGGGATATACACGGCCGTGACTATAGAGCTTTTTATGTCTCTATTTTGGTTTGGTCAGGGTGTGATTTGGGTGGGCATTCTATGTTCCTTTATCTATGATTTGTATTTCTGTGTGTTTGGCCGGGTGTGGTTCTCAATCAGAGGCAGCTGTCTATCGTTGTCTCTGATTGAGAACCATACTTAGGTTGCCTTTTCCCACCTGTATTTGTGGATAGTTGTCTATGTGTAGTCCCATGTCAGCACTAGTTGTTTATAGCTTCACGTTTGTTTTGTTGTTTTGTTAGATTGTTTTTTTTTTTTTTTCACCTTTATTTAACCAGGTAGGCTAGTTGAGAACAAGTTCTCATTTGCAACTGCGACCTGGCCAAGATAAAGCATAGCAGTGTGAACAGACAACAACACAGAGTTACACATGGAGTAAACAATAAACAAGTCAATAACATGGTAGAAAAAAAGAGAATCTATATACAATGTGTGCAAAAGGCATGAGGTAGGCAATAAATCGAATAATTACAATTTAGCAGATTAACACTGGAGTGATAAATCATCAGATGATCATGTGCAAGAAGAGATACTGGTGTGCAAAAGAGCAGAAAAGTAAATAAATAAAAGCAGTATGGGGGGTGAGGTAGGTAAATTGGGTGGGTAGTTTACAGATGGACTATGTACAGCTGCAGCGATCGGTTAGCTGCTCGGATAGCAGATTTTTAAAGTTGTTGAGGGAGATAAAAGTCTCCAACTTCAGAGATTTTTGCAATTCGTTCCAGTCGCAGGCAGCAGAGAACTGGAAGGAAAGGCGTCCAAATGAGGTTTTGGCTTTAGGGATGATCAGTGAGATACACCTGCTGGAGCGCGTGCTACGGGTGTAGCCATCGTGACCAGTGAACTGAGATAAGGCGGCACTTTACCTAGCATAGCCTTGTAGATGACCTGGAGCTAGTGGGTCTGACGACGAACATGTAGCGAGGGCCAGCGGACTAGGGCATACAGGTCGCAGTGGTGGGTCGTATAAGGTGCTTTAGTAACAAAACGGATGGCACTGTGATAAACTGCATCCAGTTTGCTGAGTAGAGTATTGGAAGCTATTTTGTAGATGACATCGCCGAAGTCGAGGATCGGTAGGATAGTCAGTTTTGCTAGGGTAAGTTTGGCGGCGTGAGTGAAGGAGGCTTTGTTGCGGAATAGAAAGCCGACTCTAGATTTGATTTTGGATTGGAGATGTTTGATATGAGTCTGGAAAGAGAGTTTGCAGTCTAGCCAGACACCTAGGTACTTATAGATGTCCACATATTCTAGGTCGGAACCGTCCAGGGTGGTGATGCTAGTCGGGCGTGTGGGTGCAGGCAGCGAACGGTTGAAAAGCATGCATTTGGTTTTACTAGCGTTTAAGAGCAGTTGGAGGCCACGGAAGGAGTGTTGTATGGCATTGAAGCTCGTTTGGAGGTTAGATAGCACAGTGTCCAAGGAAGGGCCGGAAGTATACAGAATGGTGTCGTCTGCGTAGAGGTGGATCAGGGAATCGCCCGCAGCAAGAGCAACATCATTGATGTATACAGAGAAAAGAGTCGGCCCGAGAATTGAACCCTGTGGTACCCCCATAGAGACTGCCAGAGGACCGGACAACATGCCCTCCGATTTGACACACTGAACTCTGTCTGCAAAGTAGTTGGTGAACCAGGCAAGGCAGTCATTAGAAAAACCGAGGCTATTGAGTCTGCCGATAAGAATATGGTGATTGACAGAGTCGAAAGCCTTGGCCAGGTCGATGAAGACGGCTGCACAGTAATGTCTTTTATCGATGGCGGTTATGATATCGTTTAGTACCTTGAGCGTGGCTGAGGTGCACCCGTGACCAGCTCGGAAACCGGATTGCACAGCGGAGAAGGTACGGTGGGATTCGAGATGGTCAGTGATCTGTTTGTTGACTTGGCTTTCGAAGACCTTAGATAGGCAGGGCAGGATGGATATAGGTCTGTAACAGTTTGGGTCCAGGGTGTCTCCCTCTTTGAAGAGGGGGATGACCGCGGCAGCTTTCCAATCCTTGGGGATCTCAGATGATACGAAGGAGAGGTTGAACAGGCTGGTAATAGGGGTGCGACAATGGCGGCGGACAGTTTCAGAAATAGGGGGTCCAGATTGTCAAGCCCAGCTGATTTGTATGGGTCCAGGTTTTCCAGCTCTTTCAGAACATCTGTTATCTGGATATGGGTAAAGGAGAAGCTGGGGAGGCTTAGGCGAGTAGCAGCGGGGGGGGCGGGGCTGTTGGCCAAGGTTGGAGTCGCCAGGAGGAAGGCATGGCCAGCCATTGAGAAATGTTTGTTGAAGTTTTCGATTATCACGGACTTATCAGTGGTGACCGTGTTACCTAGCCTCAGTGCAGTGGGCAGCTGGGAGGAGGTGCTCTTGTTTTCCATGGACTTTACAGTATCCCAGAACTTTTTGGAGTTAGAGCTACAGGATGCAAATTTCTGCTTGAAAAAGCTGGCCTTTGCTTTCCTGACTGACTGCGTGTATTGGTTCCTGACTTCCCTGAACAGTTGCATATCGCGGGGGCTCTTCGATGCTATTGCAGTTCACCACAGGATGTTTTTGTGCTGGTCGAGGGCAGTCAGGTCTGGAGTGAACCAAGGGCTATATCTGTTCTTGGTTCTGCATTTTTTGAACGGAGCATGCTTGTCTAATATGGTGAGGAAGTAACTTTTAAAGAATGACCAGGCATCCTCAACTGACGGGATGAGGTCAATATCCTTCCAGGGTACCCGGGCCAGGTCGATTAGAAAGGCCTGCTCGCAGAAGTGTTTTAGGGAGCGTTTGACAGTGATGGGGGGTGGTCGTTTGACCGCGGACCCGTGGCGGATACAGGCAATGAGGCAGTGATCGCTGAGATCTTGATTGAAGACAGCAGAGGTGTATTTGGAGGGCAAGTTGGTCAGGATAATGTCTATTAGGGTGCCCATGTTTACGGATTTAGGGTTGTACCTGGTGGGTTCCTTGATGATTTGTGTGAGATTGAGGGCATCAAGCTTAGATTGTAGGACTGCCGGGGTGTTAAGCATATCCCAGTTTAGGTCACCTAACAGAACAAACTCTGAAGCTAGATGGGGAGCGATCAATTCACAGATGGTGTCCAGGGCACAGCTGGGAGCTGAGGGGGGTCGGTAGCAGGCGGCAACAGTGAGAGACTTATTTCTGGAGAGATTAATTTTTAAAATTAGAAGTTCGAACTGTTTGGGCATAGACCTGGAAAGTATGACAGAACTTTGCAGGCTATCTCTGCAGTAGATTGCAACTCCTCCCCCTTTGGCAGTTCTATCTTGACGGAAAGTATTATAGTTGGGTATGGAAATCTCAGAGTTTTTGGTGGCCTTCCTAAGCCAGGATTCGGACACGGCAAGGACATCAGGGTTGGCAGAGTGTGCTAAAGCGGTGAGTAAGGCAAACTTAGGGAGGAGGCTTCTGATGTTGAGATGTTGACATGCATGAGGCCAAGGCTTTTTCGATCACAGAAGTCAACAAATGAGGGTGACTGGGGACATGCAGGGCCTGGGTTTACCTCCACATCACCCGAGGAACAGAGGAGTAGTAGGATGAGGGTGCGGCTAAAGGCTATCAAAACTGGTCGCCTAGAGCGTTGGGGACAAGGAATAAAAGGAGCAGATTTATGGGCGTGGTAGAATAGATTCTGGGCATAATGTGCAGACCAGGGTATGGGGGGGCACGGGTACAGCGGAGGCAAGCCCAGGCACTGGGTGATGATAAGAGAGGTTGTATCTCTGGACATGCTGGTCTCAATGGGTGAGGTCACCGCATGTGTGGGGGGTGGGACAAAGGAGGTATCAGAGGTGCCAGCAGCATACCACCCTGCATACCACTGCTGGCTTGCTTCTGAAGCTAAGCAGGGTTGGTCCTGGTCAGTCCCTGGATGGGAGACCAGATGCTGCTGGAAGTGGTGTTGGAGGGCCAGTAGGAGGCACTCTTTCCTCTGGTCTAAAAAATATCCCAATGCCCCAGGGCAGTGATTGGGGACACTGCCCTGTGTAGGGTGCCGTCTTTCGGATGGGACGTTAAACGGGTGTCCTGACTCTCTGAGGTCATTAAAAGATCCCATGGCACTTATCGTAAGAGTAGGGGTGTTAACCCTGGTGTCCTGGCTAAATTCCCAATCTGGTCCTCAAACCATCATGGTCACCTAATAATCCCCAGTTTACAATTGGCTCATTCATCCCTCTCCTCCCCCCTGTAACTATTCCCCAGGTCGTTGCTGCAAATGAGAACGTGTTCTCAGTCAACTTACCTGGTAAAATAACGGTAAAATAAATAAATAAATAAATAAAAATAAAAAAGGTACGGAGAGTGGAACTACGGGGTCCATTGCAAACCAAAACAATGATAACTAGCCTGAACAACAGTATGCAAGGCATATTGATATTTGAGAGAGACATACAATAAGGCATAAAGTGATTGCAGGTCTTGATTGGGAGAGCTAGCTAAAACAACAGGTGAGATAACAGCAGCTAGTCAGCTAACACAGCAACAGCAGGTAAAAATGGCGACGACTAGGCAGAGAGGGTCGGATTAACTACACACAGATCCTGAGTTAAAGCACAGAGCTGACAGATAAAACACAAATAAACAGAATGGAGTACCGTGAATTAATGGACAGTCAAGCAGGCATCAGCTATGTGATCATAGTGTCCAGGGGGCAGCCGTAGATGGAGCAGGGAGGCCTCCACTAAGCTAGCATGCGGCTTTTAAAGTTAGTAGCCCGAGGGGTGGTCTGCTCAGACGGAGGGGGTCTGCTCAGACGGAGGCCGGTTGAGGTCACAGCGGATGGGGTATTCGTCTGCAGACCAGACGTGGTCGTGTCGACAGAGAATCCAAGCCGGATGGCGATGGCGAAAAAGAGGTTGTGAATTGTAGAATTGTGTTTGCTAACCGGTGCTAGCTTCGTGGCAGTGGCGCTAGCTGCGCTAGCTGCAAGCTAGCTGCAAGCTAGCTGTGAGGATCAGAAGTAGTGGCTCAGGGATTACGGCAGGAATCCGGCGTTGTTGTCGAGAGACAGTCCGATGCAGGTAAATTGGTGAGTAATATCCAGGCTAATAACAGGGCTGGTGTCTGTGCAGAAGGTAAAAGCTGCTAGCAGCGGCAAAAAAATGGCTAAATTAGCTTGTAGCTGATTCGCTGGTTAGCTACTGCGGGTTCTTGAAAGTGTTCCAAAGTTAAAAAAATAATAGTGATTCCGTATCACATTGGGTGAGGTAGGTTACCGGAAGGTATAATCGAATTAAAAATCGAAAAGAGATAGAAAAAAAATGTTAAAATATATACAAGAAATACGAAAAAATACAAACGTACACGAGAGGACTAAAGAAACACGTCTACACTGCTACGCCATCTTGGATTGTAAGTGTTCTTCGTTTGAATAAAAGAAGAATGCATTCCAATCACGCTGCGCCTTGGTCTCCTCCCTTTGACGGACATGACAATGAGTCGTTAATCATGAAACATACACCACCGCCCTTCTTCCCAGAGATATTTTTATTCCTGTCTGCGCGATGAACTGAGAACCCAACTGGCTGGACCGACTCAGACAGTATATCCTGAGAGCCATGTTTCGCCCTGAGCTCATCAACTGTATTATCCAGAGACTGAACGTTAGCGAGTAATATACTCGGAAGCGGTGGGTGGTGTGCGCGCCTCCTAAGTCGGACTAGAAGAAGATCACTCCGAGTACCTCTCCACCACCGGCGTTGTTTTGGGTCGGCCTCTGGAATCAGTTTAATTGCCCTGGGGGGTGAGAACAAAGGATCCACTTCGGGAAAGTCGTATTCCTGGTCGTAATGCTGGTGAGTTACCGCCGCTCTGATATCCAATAGTTCTTCCCGGCTGTATGTATGTAATAACACAAAATGTATAACACATTTCTGGCCTAATAATGTCGTCTCCAGACTCTGTCACGTCTGCTCAGTCTGAACCTGCTTTCATCTGTGAAGAGCACAGGGCGCCAGGGGCGAATTTGCCAATCTTGGTGTTCTCTGGTAAATGCCAAACATCCTGCACGGTGTTGGGCTGTAAGCACAACCCCCACCTGTGGACGTCGGGCCCTCATACCACCCTCATGGAGTCTGTTTCTTTTTTCTTTTTTCTTTTTAAATTTTTTTACACCCTTTACTCCCCAATTTTCGTGGTATCCAATCGCTAGTAATTACTATCTTGTCTCATCGCTACAACTCCCGTACGGGCTCGGGAGAGACGAAGGTCGAAAGCCATGCGTCCTCCGAAGCACAACCCAACCAAGCCGCACTGCTTCTTAACACCGCACCAATGTGTTGGAGGAAACACCGTGTACCTGGCCCCCTTGGTTAGCGCGCACTGCGCCCGGCCCGCCACAGGGGTCGCGATGAGACAAGGATATCCCTACCGGTCAAACCCTCCCTAACCCGGACGACACTATGCCAATTGTGCGTCGCCCCTCGGACCTCCCGGTCGCGGCCGGCTGCGACAGAGCCTGGGCGCGAACCCAGAGACTCTGGTGGCGCAGCTAACACTGCGATGCAGTGCCCTAGACCACTGCGCCACCCGGGAGGCTCTATGGAGTCTGTTTTTGACCGTTTGAGCAGACACATGCACATTTGTGGCCTGCTGGAGGTCATTTTGCAGGGCTCTGGCAGTGCTCCTCCTGCTCAAAGGCGGAGGTAGCGGTCCTGCTGCTGGGTTGTTGCCCTCCTACGTCTCCTGATGTACTGGCCTGTCTCCTGGTAGCGCCTCCATGCTCTGGACACTACGCTGACAGACACAGCAAACCTTCTTGCCACAGCTCGCATTGATGTGCCATCCTGGATGAGCTGCACTACCTGAGCCACTTGTGTGGGTTGTAGACTCAGTCTCATGCTACCACTAGAGTGAAAGCACCGCCAGCATTCAAAAGTGACCAAAACATCAGCCAGGAACCATAGGAACTGAGAAGTGGTCTGTGGGCACCACCTGCAGAACCACTCCTTTATTGGGGGTGTCTTGCTAATTGCCTATGATTTCCACCTGTTATCTATTCCATTTGCACAACAGCATGTGAAATTTATTGTCAATCAGTGTTGCTTCCTAAGTGGACAGTTTGATTTCACAGAAGTGTGATTGACTTGGAGTTACATTGTGTTGCTTAAGTGTTCCCTTTATTTTTTTGAGCAGTGTAGTATGTTGGATAAAGTGGAATACATTTACAGCTAAAGAACGCACAACTTACAAAAAAATAAAATGCAGTCCTTTCAATGCATGGAAGAAATCAATTTGGAGCCACACAGAACTTAAAAATGTAATTATTTATTTTAAACCAGAGGTATCCTAAACATACAAAACAAAATTGCAGGTGCAAAGAAACTTCAAACTCTTCCAGATGTAGTGTCAATGTCAGTCAAGCGGGAGACATCCTCACATCTAAAAAGTCATTCCACTTAACCAAATGAAAAGAAAAAAAACGAAGTCATCATTCCTTTCAGCCATAACAAAGTGAAATGGATCAGCCTTGCTTCAAGCACAGGTGTTTGTTATAATAAGTCAGGGCAACGTTAAATACCTGGTTGTCAGACTGGACATCTGCCTGAAGTCTATGGATTGTGTTTCTAGATACAGATAAATACTGGTTCAAGTCCCTCAAAGACAAACTTACAATTCCATGAAATGAACATCCCAATAAAATAGAACAATTAAATAAAATCTATTTCAATAGCCATATGGTAGCACACACACGCGCCATCTTACACATCTTTTAGGAGTTAAAGGGTATGAACTCTTATGCTATTGCTTTAAATAGGCTTGATCAACTGAGAAAAACAAAAAGGGATCAGGACAACACTGATAGAGCACAGTGTTAAAGACCCAAAGGACAAACAAAGTTAACTACAGGGAGAAAATAGTTTCAAACCAATTGGATGTTTTGGTCTAGGACAACTGGACCCTACAGATGAGTCTGCTCACCAGCCAGTGTCTTATCCAAACACAATACCATCTTCTAATTCGTCAAAGAGGATTAATCATCATCCTCCTCTTCCTCATCCTCGTCATCATCGTCATCATCGTCTTCATCATCATCATCGTCTTCAGCCTTCTTTGATTTAGAGGCTCCTGCCCCACCCACTTTTCCTCCTTTGTAATCTGCCACATCCTAGAAACCATAAACAAAAGTCTTAATCCACAGGTTTTGCAATATTTAGCTAGTGATTCCTTGCCATGTGACACTACAGCCAGAGCACAGTGGTAAAATCCCATTAAAATTGCACATTTGAGACAAATACAGAGTTCTCAACGGCGTTACCTTTTGGTATTTTTCCTTGAGTTTGTTGGCTTTGGCAAGATACGGCTGCTTATTGGAGTCTGTCAAGTTGTTCCACATCTCACCAAGCTTCTTGGCCACATCCCCAATGCCAAAGCTTGGGTGTTGGGCTTTGATCTTGGGACGCTGCTCAGC
Source organism: Salvelinus fontinalis (assembly GCF_029448725.1). Lineage (NCBI taxonomy): Eukaryota > Metazoa > Chordata > Actinopteri > Salmoniformes > Salmonidae > Salvelinus > Salvelinus fontinalis. The sequence goes on from NC_074674.1 coordinate 5,515,291, forward strand.
ACAGAAAACAAAGAATCCCGATCTGTAAGAGAAGAAATGTGGTCTTTACAGATTGTTGCAGGCCTCGAAAAGGAATCCTATTGTTGTGAATTGTCTACAATAAGCAGCATATATCAATATACAATCACTATCACTTCAAATACAAATTGCTTCAAAAGCACAACTAATTCAAATGAATCTGAAGACACCTACATGAAATAGTGCAAGATGGTAGTTAAATGAATTAACAATTCTATAGATGATAGAGTCAATCACCACCTTCCGGAGACACCTGAAACCCCACCTCTTTAAGGAATTCCTAGGATAGGATAAAGTAATCCTTCTAACACCCCCCCCCCCTTAAAAGATTTAGATGCACTATTGTAAAGTGGTTGTTCCACTGGATATCATAAGGTGAATGCACCAATTTGTAAGTCGCTCTGGATAAGAGCGTCTGCTAAATGACTTAAATGTAAATGATTACGGAGTTTTAGGAATAGACATACGGAGGTCTCTTTGGTGCATTAGGATCCTTCAGTGCCTTCTTGCCCCTCTTCCCAGGAGGACCATAGCTCGTCATTTCCGAATCATAGCGAGCTTTGTCCTGCTTGGCCTGGTCCTCAAACTTTGACTTCTCCTTTGGAGACATTGTCTGAAAAACAAGTGGCAAGTAAAATGTTAAGATGGCATAGCGATGGATATGACTGGACTACGCTTGCCTAGTACCATTATGTTGGAAAATAATGATCATGACAAAATTGTTTCACACTGAAATACTTAAACGTTTCATGTTGCTCCTCTACCTTCCATCTTCCAGAGCACTTCTTGGAAAACTCTGAAAAGTTCACTGGGATCTCTGGATTCTTATTTTTGTGTTCTTCTCGGCAGGTTTGAACAAAGTAGGCATAGGCAGACATCTTGCCCTTCGGCTTACGAGCGTCACCTTTGGCCATTCTGAAAAATGGTGGATGTTCTCTTGCACCACCAGAATATCTATCTTCCCCCAGCTCCTACAAGACAAAGACATTAAAGCTAAATTAAAACGCTCTCTCTCCGGAGTTTGGAACCCAAAAGCACATCACAATGATCCTTCTATAACGGGCAAATTTCCTGACAGTTTATACTTAAGTATTTCAAGACAAGATGCCCTGCTATTCCCATAATACAAGTTTAGTGGTATGTATGAAGATGTCAAGGACTGCACCTTGAAAAATTCTCAAGCTATTGTGCAGTTAATTTATTTAATCGTATTTTGTTGGTTAGCCCACACCGACCGACACAGTGGCTTAAGTAGGTTCAAAAAGTACTGTAAAAAGTAGGCCTGTTGAAGCAGATTTTTAGATCGCAATGCTGCCTGGATTGTTTAGAAAAATGAATTCTACTTTAAATTCAAAGTAGAAAATATGCTAGTTGATTCAATAGATATTTAGGCTACTCATGTCATCCACCGTCAAACCGCACATCCGAGATTAGGCTAATTTAAATCAATTATTTTTAGTGCATGTGTTGGTGATGCAACTCAATATAGGCCTACGTGCGGTTAGAAGCGAATTCCTCACCAGGAATTACTCATCTTCCATTTTGTGCAATAAATTCTCATGACAGAAACTGTCCTTTAATTTGATAAACATTTCGTGTTTTGTATTTCTCTCCTTCCCAAAAAGACCCATTAACCACATTTTAACACAATTCTAAAGGCGCTTGTATGGAGACTGTATTTGGTGCCGAATGAAGGGTAGATCTCCTATAGGAGTGCATTGATTAAAATGGCTTCGGCTTCCCTGCTAGGGGAAGGTTTAACAACAAAGCCACTCAGACACAGCCACGGATTACAAATGGCACGGGAACAATGTCAACGCATTACATGCGTTCTGATCTCAATCGTTTGATCAACTGAAAAGGCTTCTTTCGATTTCTATAGGCCTATACATTTCATTTCCAAAGGCGGACATTTTATCAGCTTGTCAAAGTTCTCCAAGCACCGCCCGACGCACAGCTGAGCTGTCAGTAACAAAGGCTGTACAAGCCAGCCATGACTGGTATAGCGATGGCAGCACCGAGTCAAACACAGCAAACTCAAACCAGAAGGAGACGCAAAAGAAAACTAAATAACATTTTCGACATCGAGGGAACGAAAATGCATCGGAGATTAAAACAAATTGGTGTCGTTTCATTAGATTGTCAGTCTTGAAATAACATTTGATGGCTGATTGTAGTCGTTCAATGGCCAGCCATTTTAATGCACTTATATGTTCGATAATGAACAGTCTAAATTAAAATATATATATATTTTTTAAAGACTTAAAAAAAAAAACTCTGAATCGAACAATTTCAAATGCTTTTCAATATACAAATGTTACGTTTCGATAATCTACCCAAAGAACCAGATAATCATTTTTTATATATAAAAAGGCCACTAATTAATTAAACTGTTAATGAATAGAAATATAAACACATTGTTAAGAATGAGGAAAAAGTATGCCAAAATATAAATTTCTTATAGGATGCCAATATATTCCAAACAATTGTTTTCAATAGGCCCTGTCGTCTGCCTACCTGTGTTTGTTTGAGCGCAGTCAGTCACACGATCCGACGTCCTTCCCTTTAACAGCTGAGTAGCATACACAGCCTCGCGCTAGCTGACTACGAGACCGGTCTGATTGGATAGTCGTTTCACATATTTGAAAGAACCTCCACTAGTATGTATTGGTTAGCACCTTGGAGAGCACATAATATATATTCATGACATCCCAACTTCAATTGGACCAACACGCAAAGCTTCTTGTCAAAGCTAAACGTTTATATAAACTTACAATATGCAACATCTTTCCTTCAGTAATCGAATTCTGTATAGGCTTAGAAATTGATTTTATGAACACAATGTTCACAAATGTAGGCCTATATAGGCTACACATTGTGTTGGTGGTAAAGTAAATAATGAAAAAAATGGGCATATGGCATAATTGAAAACTACCACACAGGTATATCATGAAGGGATGAGTAGGAAGAGGAGAAAGGATGAGACATGAACATTCTGTGACTGTCTTGTTTTGTTTTTGACATTTCGTTTCTTACAATATAGTGAAATAAATTAATCATTCTCGTGTGCCTATCTTTCCCCCAAATATACAGACCTAGAATGTTTGATCCATTTTATTTGGAATGTAACAATATGAACTGTGACACTGGGTGCGTTCGTAAATTCACTCTGGAGTGCCAGAGGGCACACACTCTGGGCGTTCGTAAATTCAGTAGACGCTCTGGATGAGGAATAGGGTTGATCTGAGCGTTCTGAACTCACAACGGCAGTCAAGCACCCAAACTAGCTTGCTAGCTACTTCCAGGCAGAAATTAGAGAATTCCTCACTGACCATTTTTCTTACCCTAGCAGAGCTGGTTAGGCTGTGTTCATGTTATCCAGAGGGTTGGTGACTAACTGTGCTGCTGGCAACAATTTAATTACGCTTTTTTTGCGGACGTTTACTGACACCGGCCATATTCAATGGGTGTTGAATGCATCTGTTATTCTGCGCTCTGGCACAATCAGACGAGAGTGCTCTGAAATCAGAGTAGAATTAGCATCTTATCATTAGATGTCTACGTTGCATATAAAAAATATAATAAAAGTATGTGTGACATTTCGGTTACCAAAGACCGAGTCCTCGACTCACTCTGTATTGGTATGCGCTCTGGAGTCAAGGACAAAAAGTCGCATTCCAGATTCTTGCTCAGAAAACCATTTCCAAGAAACCACAGAAAGACACTGCTCAGACTCAAAATGCACCGGTGGATGCCAACTTGTACTACATTTCATTACCCAAAAGAATGTGGACCATCGTAGAGTGAATGACACTGATTTTTTTACCTTGCCGTTGCAATACTACTCCAATCCCAATTTCTGCCAAGGACTCAAACATCTCCTACCCCAAATGAAGAGATGTGTGCTGCTCAAATGCACGAGGCTTGGCACAGGAGGGAGAAGTTGGGTAACAGCAACAAGAACACCGCTGGCCACCAGCATAGCCCAAGCTTGGCAGACACAGGCAACGCAACTCTGACTAGGCTGAACTGCAGAGCTCCACTCCTAAGCACTTCAGCCATGTCGTTGGCCCCAGGAGGCTGAGCGGAGTGATGACAGCAGCAGCTCCAGCAGCCGCAGCACGGGCTTACTACCCAAGCTGATCTCTGTCCTCAAAGAGATGTCTGGGGAGTTGCAGATTCAGAGGAATTCCCAAGCATCTTGTCAAGCCCAGCACCAGACCCACATGACCACCTTCAGTCTACAACTAGTGATGGCAGGAATGGCACCCCCACCCTCTTTTACCCCCAGGGCCCCAGAGCTCTAATGTTTGCCCTACCTCCCATTCTCCCTGCAGACAGATTTAAATGAATAATAAATGCCTATTGCAACAAAGTTATGGGGTCAATATAAGAGTTTTAGACATGCAGGATATACAATCACATTCACAATGCAGTCCATTGGTAATTTATTCCACCTTAAAGCTCGTGTGTCATCTCTAGAAACGTGTTAGTATACATTATTTTACAACTACTCTACGCAGATGGCAGTAATTGTACTGGGATGTCCACTGTCCAAATGTCTTTGTGACCTCTGGCATAAAGGGGTTCCTTGAGCCAGCGTGGGTTTGACAGCTGTGTGAGGTGTTTCTCTGTGAGCCCAGTGAGCACTGCTGCCTTCTCCAGCTCCCTCAGATCCTCCTCTGGCACATTGTCAGAGCAGCACCAAGTCTCCCCCACCTCCACCAAGCCTGAAACAAGGAAATGACAGGGGGTTGGATATTCATCAACTCTAGTTTAAACCAAGCATGAGATGTGCTGTGTATGTCCTCCTTCCCAACTTGCTAAGTCATTCAAAAGTACTGTTTTACCTGCCACGACTCCACGGCCGAATCTGTCACCTGAAGCCAGAAGCTCCTCTATTTGCATATGGCTCATTCCAAGTGTATTGGTGAGCATGTCTCTCCACTGGTCGCCCTCCCAGTCCTTCTGCGCAATATGAATAGCTAGAGTGCAATTTTCCATTGCGGACAACAAGGGGCGCCAACGTGTCTCAATACTTTTTACACCATTAAGTACTAACCCCGCGTACGGCTGCCTGAATGATAGGCAACCCACTTGTAATGTCATCTTCACCCAACGTGAATATGTTACAACCAGATGCTAGGTATTTTATCACTCTAAACCACTCGTAAGATACCACGCTAGTAAGTACAAATGGCTGTTGCACTCATCATAATCGCGCAGTCAATCGACCACTTTTGTAGGTTCTGCGCTTGTGTCGCACTAATCTCTGGCTGACTGGCTGGCTACATGTATCCGACTGAAGTTGTAAGTAACAATGGTTGACTTTTGTCTAGAGACCTTGGTATAACAAATGCAATTAACTCTACAAATCCTTGACGGAACCGTAAATGTAATTTTGAGCTACAAGACTAACTATAGACACTTCCTGTTTAAATCCAACAAAAACGTCTCAGGAAGGTATAATGAGAGTTCCAAAATGTTTAGAATGGGAGCATAGTGCCATCTAGTGACTGACAAGTCCAAGAAATCCATTCATTCCATAATAGCTAGCGTTCTACGTCCGTAGACGTCCAGTCATTGCGCTAACGCTAGTTAGCATTGGCTCGCGAAAATAACTTCATTCATACTGGACACATACTTAAAAATGGTATCCACGAGTTCATCGGACTCTGGGGAAGTAGATAAAGAGCCTCATTGCCAAAATCCAGAAGTATCCCTTTCGCTGTAAATTGCAACCGATCAGCAATCAAGTATACAATGCTAAAACAGACAATTATTTCCAAAAAGTATTCTTTCAATTTGAAATAAAGGTTAATGCATTTGACAAGACAAGGAAATGATGACCAGATACAATTTTAAATAACTTTATTGTTTGTTATTGGTTAGTTATCAGCCACTTGGAGCAAGTATATATTTAACATTTGTATTAAAGTGCTTGCCAGAAGAAAAAAAATAGCTATATTGTATGATAGAGGGTAAGAAACAAGGTACAATAGAGGGGAAAGTATACCATTGGTCCATCCCCAGTCAAAAATGTGTTTTCAAATAAGTAATGCTTAACTCTCAGGCCAGCCGAGAGAGTGGTCACAGAACATAGACAAAACAAACAATGGGATATGTTAGAAGTTCAAAGGGGAATGGGGGGGGGGGAGATACCATTTTGTGTTACGGTGAGAATTTCACCAAGAAAGCATTTTACACAGGTAAAATTATATAGAAGCAGCACTGCAGGTTCTCCTTTACTCATCACCCAATGCAGACCTGGCAAGGTAGAAGAGGCAGGCTGGTGGTTTACCCAGAATACTCAGGTTTAACTAAAAAAAACAGCACACACTAGTAGGAACTTCGAGGTGAAGTTGTGCACCCTGAATCAGATTCATTATGGTAACAGCAAAGGTCAACTACTAGGCGCAACAATGATGTCATCCTGCCACATAAAAAGGGTTGCTAGAGGGACAAGGTTGTTGAGTAACTTAAATACACAGGACAAGACCTCAAGAACGCAAAACTATCCAAATACACATGTGTATTAGGGTATAATCCTATATCATACACTACTATATTACAACAAATGTTACTCAAAGTGTTAAATTATTTAATAAAACAAAAGAAAATATCCCCAAGTAGCAAGCTAATCTTAGATTTAAAACAGTTAGCCAATAAGCATGATCTTGGTACAGTATCATCCATTCAGTATCATCCAAGCGTTGATGCAAAGATTCAGGGTTTGCGAAATTTGCTAGCACAACTTCTGACACGCATATAATGCACCTTTAACTGGAATCATGTGAAAGACATCTGAATATTAAAATCTCTTTGGAGATTTTGTTGGCCAAAACATCACAAGGGAAATAAAAAGTACTGTACAGTATATCATATTACATAAATAAAAAGTACTGTACAGTATATCATATCACATAAATAAAAAGTACTGTACAGTATATCATATCACATAAATGAAAAGGATCGTCTTCTTGTTCCACTGTCAAAACAATAGAAAAACTCACCATGATATAAGAGTGCCTTTGGTCACACTTTATCCGGATAGTCCATCTGTAGATGCTCTAAAGAGGTTCATACTACCAACTTCCTATTTTCCTGAAAATCTACCAAGTTTAAATACCGAGAATAATTCATATTTATCCCTACAGTCCCGGGGAACACCGCAAAAAACAGAAGTGTCCATTTAAAGGGTTTTAAACCAAGACATGGTTACTGTGCCACCTTGTCGGCTTGGCTGCATCACTATTTAAAGATTTCAGAGCAAATTAAACTGATATTTAGTAATGATAGTGTAACTGAAAAACAGGCCATTCATAAATTCACAGTGTTGTCATATTCCTCAATTAATTCAGCGCATTTCAGAAGTAGGCTAGTCTCGACAGAATGCATTCAGGGCGCACAGAGTACAGCATTGTCGAATCACGCAACATTTGTAACGTCAGTCAAACCAAAGTCAAAGTTGCTAAACTTGCTAGATAAACTCCAACGAATGACAGAATATGTCCTATGTTTGGCAAAATCTAGTTGATGATTATATAGCAGAAAAGCTCATGAATAACAGGGAGATGAAGAGTGGAAATCATTTAACATAAAGTATCTTAATGGGGACCAACTGTGTTTAAAAGATGTCCATATCTACTCTCATGCCGTTTGTTGATCACACATTCTCTACCGAAACTCTCATATGGGCAGCAAGGACGAGACCCCGCAGAGAAGCGGGGGAAATATTATTGCATTATTTTGACATGCATAGGTGAAAGACATCCTTTGATAATGCAACCTATGGATTACAGAATAAAGTCAGAATTTTGAGTTTCAGTGGGCGTGGGACTGGATAGAAAAATTGCCCCGGCTCTAAGACAGGAGAAGATACAATTTTCCCTCGTGCCTCTGAATTGTGACAGAGATGCCTATGTAGTGAATTGTGCATAGGCCTATCAAATTTGTGACTGTCTTAAGAGTCACAATGACAGCTCAAAGAGGCACACATTATTTTATAGGCTATACTGTAGGGTGTAACTGCATTCGGGTCGAGTGTGCAGTCTGGCAGTGTCAATTATGCATGTGCTTTGAATTTATGGCGTCTTTGTATTTAATAAATATGCTAGGCTAAAGGCTTCCATGCAACAACCTGTTTGGATAATGTGCTATTTAATTTTTTGCTAATCAGCTGCTGCACGTGTATTTTGTGGTATTGCATTAGTGCAACATTGGGGATTTTTTTTGTTATTTCCCAGGTCTGGTCATTAAATATTTTCAGGAAATGTGATGTATGTTCCCGGGACAGTTAATCCCTACTATTAACAAACTATCTGTTGATAAGCAACTGCTTGTTACAGTTAGGGTTAGAATAAGGTCTAGGGTTAAGGTTAGTACATAGTTGAAATGTTACTGATTGTGTGTACAGCATCTACAGATGGACTATCCAAATAAAGTGTTACCGTACCTTTTGTTCCACAAACTCTGCCATGGTTTTTAGTTTTTGCTAAAAAGTCAGGACCGAATTCCAGTCCCACGGCTCACTAGGAGTGAGCCACATGGAAACTATGCTCTTCTGCCTCTTATTTAAATGGGTGGTCAGTGCACCACAGCTGTCTGGTGCATGTGAAGTCCATCAAAGCTCTAGAGCAGTTGTTGCAAAGCTTTAATTTAGTCAGGCATGTCAATGCACAGTTTTGGAGGAGGCACAAAGTACTTCCCTGGGCTCTGTGTGATCACCACACCAGTCTTTTTGCGGAACATGGGGGCTATTTTTGGCGGGTCGTGTGCAGGCATCTCCACGGACACCTCAGCGTCCTCGTGGTGCAGGTCGTAGGAAACGTTCCCATACTCCCGCAGGAAGGGAAAGAGCTCAAGAAGAAACTGGCAGAAGTCTTTTCGGATGCCAAACCACCCTGTTAGAAAAGAGGAATACCAGTTAAAACAAATAGTTTGGAGAAATATTTGAGGAGTTACACTGACTGCATTCTCAGAAAAATAAAAAGGAACACTGCCTCAATATGACAATTATTTCTGTTGCACCGCTATCACCGTCGAGGAGTAACTCACAGTGGTTGCCTCCTTTCTGGCCAAAGGTCGTGGCCATCAGAGTCACCAGGGATAGCCAGAGAGGCACGAATACTGACACATAGCTGGAGCCGTAGTGGCCATCCAATTTATGGACCAACAGGATCTGAAGAGCCAACGACGGAGACAACAATAAAAACAAGACAAACAGGGCAACAAAAAAAAACGATTACTTTCCCAACTTCTGACCTTCTGCAGCTCTCTGACCACAATAGTAGCTGAAGGATGAATGACATGACCACATACCTCAAAAGTTAGCAATGGTACAACGATTGTCATCCAGCTGATCGCCATGGTGATGTGAGTACGCCGTTGCTCTGCAATGAGGTCCATAGACCGCAGAAAGAGCACTGACCACACAATGTAGTAGAGTACCACAAGGCACAGGAAGGACATGACGATCCACAGTGGCACACAGACAACCTGAACAAAATAACATGAAAAAAATAAAATACAAATAATGTCAACATATATTTTACAACTCGCTGTAAAAGTTGTACTAAATTCCCACCTAGATATTAGGCAGGTTGTTCTCTTACCAGCCAAGGCCAACTGATGATTTTATCTAGTCGCAGGGCAATGAAGATAAACTGAAGAATATTGACCGAGCACAAGATCTCCAACTGATACAAAGAGAGATAGGAAGAACAGAGTAAACAGGTGAAGAGGGAGAACAAGGGATGTAGACAAGTATACTATATTCACCAATATCTTGCCTAAATAGACTATTTGAGAAAAATAACATCCTTATGACTGATATAATGCCAGACTGACCTCTAGAGAGCGATCATGCCGGAAGCCCCACACACAGGCTGCAACAGAGACAGGTGAGACAAAGAAGAGGGGCATGAAGACCAGCAGCCAGAAGTGAGTGCCCCTCTCCACACGGTCACACACCAGCACCTCAAAGGTGAGTAGGAGCAGGTGGATCCCAACAGCAATCAGCATGGCCTTGAACTCCACACAGGTTTCACCCTCAGCCCTGCATGACAGGCACAGTAAGATAAGACATACTAGTCAGCAGTGATAGCTATCGCAACCGGACAGCTTTCTCTTTAGGACAATTTGATATTGATAAGACAGCCACACTGACAACAAAAAAACCTACAAAAGAGTAAAGCATTTTTGTTTAAAAAGCCCACCTGTACTGTGGGTTGTGGGCCCAGACGCCTGTGCCCACTGAGGCACCGATGATGACCGTGAGCTTCCATAGCCATATGGGGGCAAAGACAGCCCAATAACTCCATTGGATGATGCCATCCAGACGCAGCGACAGCAGAACCGAAAACAGCAGCAGGCAGGCATAGATGAGAAACTTACTAAATGAGGAGAAAAACAATTATCCCCATTAATCTATTCAGCAATCAATTTAGCTTGCTACTCATCATCATTGGTACAAACATGCGCCCCCCAATGCTATTCCAGATCAAGGAAACTGAACTATGTGGAGTTAGCCATTTAGGCCATTCAGTTGGTTAGTTATCTAGCTAGCTGGCATGCAATAACTAACTAACTAATACAAAACGACTGACAGCAACACACGACAGGGCTGGATAGCAAGCCAACAACATTTGCTAAAATAGCTAACGTTAACTTGCTAGCTTATGCTGTTCTTCCCCAATATAATAGTTAGCTGACCTTACCAGTTACCGAAGTTGCTAGCTAACGACGTTTAGTTAACGTTAGATGTTAGCTAGTTAGTTCGTTCTGTCACGATTCACCGGTTCAGATTGCCTACTACTATTCAGTCATTGACTGTCTAACTAGCTAACGTTATCTGGCTAGGCGCTTTCCAACACAGATATGCTGGCTAGCTCTAACGTCGTTAGTTAGCATAGCCGTAGAGACGTTATATTGCACTTTACGTTACCTGGGGTTGAAATCTTGGAAGAATCCCCGAAGATTCATGACTATAGCTTATAATCGTCTAAACCATTATTTGTATTAATGCAATCACGCATCAAGAGGATGTTTTTAATCAGGCAAAAGGTTAGCTTGCTTGCTTACTAGCCCTCTATCGCGGTTCACGTAGATGCAGACGGAATGTCCATGGTAGTGTTGTTAAGTGCCTGGCACTAGGGGGTCAGCATCGTGTACAAAGTAGTAGGCTAACTGCCAAATACAGTGCAGGTTTAGAAACGGTCTGTGCTACTACCACTGGCAACAAATGTAGCTAGCTTTGTAGCTCAATGAGCCATACAGCCCGCTAGTTGCCGTGTTCGAGACACTGAGGTATCATAAGAACGAAAGCATGACAACCATGATGTATCATGGGTAAATTGTGACTGACTGATCTACAAATAATAATGAGTTGTTATTTATGATGCAAGGTGGTTTGTAGATCAGTCAGTCAGCAGTCGCCTGCACTGTCGCCTGCAATGTCGAACAAACCCACAATGGTATATTCTGATTGACATAAAACAAATATTCAATTTTTTTTCTGATTGACATCATCTTGGTTACCCTGAAGTACAATTATTTCGTTAAAGTGTGTCATTTCGCCGTTTCATGTCCATGAGAATCTGTCCATGAGAGATTATGACTGACACAAAAACGTTACAGTTTGCTGAATAATACATTGTAGCCATAGACAGTGTAACCCCACGCAGAAATATAATAGGCGGATGTTTTACAGGATCAAGACGATGCACATGTATATTTTACGAATGGGGAAGAGATATCTCTAGAAAACTATCCCATAAGAATTATTTATCAATTGGTGAAAAAAATACAAAAACCAGAGTACTGTACCATGTAATGTTTTGATATCTGGAAACACCAGCTTGGTTTCGTTATGTTTTTGGTTGATGTAGTTTATAATGGTTCATGTTATTTGTCATGGATGACAAACACATTTGAACTCCATTACCCAAGAGGTAATCCTGTACGTTTGTATCCTGCCATTTACCACTTATGTGAATCTAGCCACTATAAGGATTAGCCAGCCCCAACGGTGGAATTTGCGGTTCAGCTTCAAAATAAAGTCCTTCATTGAAAGTGACGCAAATGGATACAAATAGTGGAATCATGCCATATTGGGGCTACATAATGCTAAACAAAGTTGAAATGTTGTTATATAAATTAAACAAAAAACAATAATTAGTTAATTTAACAAAACATTTACAAATCACCTGAAGTTGCACTGTGGATGTATTAGACTTCAGAATTGCGTTTGGAGCATACTTACAGTGCGCTCCAAGTATTGGGACAGTGACAATGTTGTTGTTGTTTAGGCTCTGTGCACCAGCACTTTGGATGACTTTGAAATGATAAAAGGACTATGAGGTTAAAGTGCAGACTGTCAGCTTTAATTTGAGGGTATTTTCTTCCATATTGGGTGAACCGTTTAGAAATTACAGAACATTTTGTACATAGTCCCCCCATTTTCCGGGACCAAAAGTATTGGTACAAATTCACTTAGACGTGTATTAAAGTACAAAAACAAATGTTATTTGGTCCCATTTTCATAGCACGCAATGATTACATGTTCTACAAACTTGTTGGATGCATTTGCTGTTTGTTTTGGTTGTGTTTCAGATTATTTACAATAGAAATGAATGGTAAATACATGTATTGTGTCATTTTGGAGTAACTTTTATTGTAAATAAAAATAGAACATGTTTCTAAACACTTCTACATTATTGTGGACACTACCATGATTAATGAATGAATTGTGAATAATGATGAGTGACAAAGTTACAGACATAAAAATATCATACCCCCAAGCACATGAGGTTGGTGGCACCTTCATTTGGCTCGTGATAATGGCTGTTTTAGCATTTTAGCATAGGTGGAATGGTATCAAATACTTTAAATACATGGTGTCCAGGTATTCTGGGGCGGCAGGTAGCCTAGTGGTTAGAGTGTTGGATTAGTTACTGAAAGGTTGCAAGATTGAATCCCCGAGCCGACAAGGAAAAATCTGTCGTTCTGCCCCTGAAGAAGGCTGAACCCACTGTTCCTAGGCTGTCATTGAAAATAAGAATTTGTTCTTTTTTTATTTTATTTTACCATTATTTTACCAGGTAAGTTGACTGAGAACACGTTCTCATTTGCAGCAACGACCTGGGGAATAGTTACAGGGGAGAGGAGGGGGATGAATGAGCCAATTGTAAACTGGGGATTATTAGGTGACCATGATGGTTTGAGGGCCAGATTGGGAATTTAGCCAGGACACCAGGGTTAACACCCCTACTCTTACGATAAGTGCCATGGGATCTTTAATGACCTCAGAGAGTCAGGACACCCGTTTAACGTCCCATCCGAAAGACAGCACCCTACACAGGGCAGTGTCCCCAATCACTGCCCTGGGGCATTGGGATATTTTTTAGACCAGAGGAAAGAGTGCCTCCTACTGGCCCTCCAACACCACTTCCAGCAGCATATGGTCTCCCATCCAGGGCCTGACCAGGACCAACCCTGCTTAGCTTCAGAAGCAAGCCAGTAGTGGTATGCAGGGTGGTATGCTGCTGGCTTAACTGACTTGCCTAGTTAAATAAAGATAAAATTTAAAAAATCAATTATTATGAGCTGTCCTCCCCTCAGCAGCGTCCCGTGCCCTCAAGACATGCTAACCTCTCACCATTATAATAATGGAAGGTTAGTCTTTTTTGGAGGGGGTATGAAATGTATACCTTTGTAACTTTCTCACTTATCATTGTTCACAATTCATTCAGGATTAACCATAATCATGGTTGACAACTATCTTCAACTTGATCTTGACTATTGGATAGAGGCCTCATTGCTTTATCAGGTATGCAACATGGTCTCAATACAGTACTTTTTTTGCAATATGAATGTCCAATACACATAGTAGGTTAACTGGTAAGCTTAATGTGGCTCATTTCACAGTGGTTTCAGAGTCTGGCAATTACGACGCTAATATTTGTGTAATCTCTTCACAGTTGTGCTCTGTGGGTGTCACTGAGTAGACTGATACTCAATTTGATTGATCCACAATCCATTGGTAAGGCTGTACAGTGACGTATATTAATGTCCCCAATGCAATTCTGAGATATAATACATACACAGTGCGATTTCAGCTGATTTTGACTTTTGTTTTGTCAAATTAACTAATTATTGTATTTTGTTGAATTTATATAACAACATTCCAACCTTGTTTAGCATGATCTAGTCCAAATATGGCATGATTCTAATATTTGTATCCATTTGCATCGCTTTAAATTAGGGACTGTTATTTTGAAGGCGAACCACAAATTCCACTATTGTGGCTAATCGTTATTGTGGCTAGCTTCAGATAGGTGTTTTCACCGATGACAGCCGTAGGATGGAGGCAGGTAATAGCCACTAAAAATAATACTTTATTCACATATTGTGCGCCTTTCACTTAGTCCCTTACATGCATTGACAAATCGTGCTGCCATTGGGCCAAAAATGTATTTTCTATAGATGTTGGTCGTTACAACCGACCATGGCTGATGTACAAGTTTAGCCATTGCATTGTTTCTTTGTGGCCTGTTTTGCTTAATTGTCTACCCGGCGGCTTTCATAACATTTTGAAAGCAGGGCATTGTCAGTGAAAAGTACTTCATGCTTTTCTGAAGTGGGATGAGATTTGTTTTCCCAGAGTGAGTAAGGATGTTATATAATTTGGTCACATACAGTATTGTACTGTAGTAGTTCAACCTAGCCAGTAGATCCGACCTGCTTGCTTAGAAATGCACTAAGGTCAGACAGGCTTCCTGTGTAGATTAAGACGCTGGTGTCAGAAATATCTCGGGGAAAATATCTCAATCCAGGAATGAGAACTGCGCTGTACTTCGAATTGTCCCATTAACCCAACTGTTACACTGAGAAGATTGAACGACTACTATTTAAACTAGCAGTCGTTTAATCTTCTTGGTTTAACTTAGATAATGGGATAATTCTGAATACAACGGTACGATTCCTGAGACATTTATCGCACTGCTTTCGCGGATCTTAATGTAGACAGGAAGCCTGTTTCGACCCTAGTGCCGCTGTAAAAAAGTGGGTTGGATCTGCTGGCTATGTACAACCTACATTATTGTGTGTGTGTGATCTGGCAATTACAAATAATTCAGCGAACCTAAATTATAATGTCAAATTGCAGCTATCACCGCATATGAAAAAATGGTGTAAAACTATATTAACTAGTGTATCTCACATCATGTATGTTTCTTGACAAGTTTTTTTCATGTCTCCCCTTTTCCATTTCTCGTTGAAGTATTAGCCAAGTATGAAAACCAGATAAACGTGTTTTCGGAGTTCCTTGAAGACTTGCCTGACACAGATGAACCTGTGTGGGTTTTAGGAGAGTGTTACAATGCTAAAACAGGTAGACTGGCATCTTCTAGCAGTCATATTGTGATGTATATGGGGGGGGGGGGGGGACTGAATGAAGGCATGACAGTCTTTAATGTTGTGTTCACAGGAAAGACGAAGCTACTATCAGACGTCCACTCGCGGTTATGGTTTACCTACAGGAAAAAATTCTCTCCCATAGGTGAGTGAAACGGGCAGATGTTATGTAAATCTGATTGTTGGCTACCCAGCTAACAATTCTATGGAGAGAGAGAGAATGTTTTTGTAATGTTCCCCTAATGTTTGAGTGTCCAGTTTTCCGTGAGTTAGGGGTATATTCTATCTATGTTGGCAACATCCTTCTGAGAACGTTTTTTTAATGTTTTGGTGTTAAAAGTTAGGAGAACGTTCCCGTAATATCAAGCAGAACTTATCTAGAACATGGTTACAATGTTCTCAGAATATGCAACAATACTGTTCTAGATGTGTTTTATGGGACTTTGAAAGAACATTCCTGTGTCCAGTTTTCTGAGGGTTAGGAGAATATTCCGTCAACGTCCCACAAAACATACACAGAACATGGTTTCATGTTCTTAGAATGTAAGATATTAATGTTCTAGACACGTTTCATGGGAATGTTGCAAGAACATTTCTGTGTATCTGGTATCAGGATGGTCCCAAAGAAACTTTCTCCAAAAATGTTTGTTTCATTACACATCATGCCTTGTTAGTGTTGCCAAGCCCATCAAGCTCCTGATTGGTGAACCACTGATTCGTTCAAAAATATTTTTGTCTGTTGGCAAGGTTAGGGATATTCACACACACACAGTGCTTTTAACATAGTGTTTTCAACTTGCATATTTTACACACTTTGCCAAACATGATTAAGTTGTGTATGTTCATATATATACAATAATAATTATACAAATATTTTATTGATCATAGTGATTCAGGAGTATCATTAAAACAGGTTAATATGCCCCACCAATGTTAGACCACTATACAAAATGTAATTTAATTGCTGAAATAAGTAAGTAAAGTTAATGATGAGAATAGTCAGATTAACTGACACCTGACACAGACATATGGTGGCATGGCAGGTTGTGAGTTCAAATCCCAGTTGAGGACATGTTGAATAATAATTATTGTATAAATGAACATGCACAATGTAACAGAGGTCGACCGATTATGATTTTTCAACGCCGATACCCATACTGATTATTGGAGGACCAAAAAAAGCCGATACCGATTAATCGGACGTTTAAAAAAAAAAATCTATTTGTAATAATGACAATTACAACAATACTGAATGAACACTTATTTTAATTTAATATAATACATCAATAAAATCAATTTAGCCTCAAATAAATAATGAAACATGTTCAATTTGGTTTAAATAATGCAAAAACAAAGTGTTGGAGAAGAAAGTAAAAGTGCAATATGTGCCATGTAAGAAAGCTAACGTTTAAGTTCCTTGCTCAGAACATGAGAACATATGAAAGCTGGTGGTTCCTTTTTAACATGAGTCTTCAATATTCCCAGGTAAGAGGTTTTAGGTTGTAGTTATTATAGGACTATTTCTCTCTATACCATTTTTATTTCAAATACCTTTGACTATTGGATGTTCTTATAGGCACTTTAGTATTGCCAGTGTAACAGTATAGCTTCCGTCCCTCTCCTTGCTCCTACCTGGGCTCGAACGAGGAACACATTGACAACAGCCACCCTCGAAGCAGCGTTACCCATGCAGAGCAAGGGGAACAACTACTCCAAGTCTCAGAGCGAGTGACGTTTGAAACACTATTAGCCCGCACCCCGCTAACTAGCTAGCCATTTCACATCGGTTACACCAGCCTAATCTCGGGAGTTGATAGGCTTGAAGTCATAAACAGCAGAGCTGCTGGCAAAACGCACGAAAGTGCTGTTTGAATGAATGCTTACGAGCCTGCTGGTGCCTACCATCACTCAGACAGACTGCTCTATCAAATCATAGACTTAATTATAACATAATAACACACAGAAATACGAGACTTAGGTCATTAATATGGTCGAATCCGGAAACTATCATCTCGAAAACAAAACATTTATTATTTTAGTGAAATACGGAACCGTTCCGTATTTTATCTAACGGGTGACATCCATAAGTCTAAATATTCCTGTTACATTGCACAACCTTCAATGTTATGTCATAATTACGTAACATTCTGGCAAATTAGTTCGCAACGAGCCAGGCGGCCCAAACTGTTGCATATACCCTGACTCTGCGTGCAATGAACGCAAGAGAAGTGACACAATTTCACCTGGTTAATATTGCCTGCTAACCTGGATTTCTTCTAGCTAAATATGCAGGTTTAAAAATATATACTTCTGTTTTAAGAAAGGCATTGATGTTTATGGATAGGTACAGTCGTGCAACGATTGTGATTTTTTTTCGCAAATGCGCTTTTGTTATATCATCTCCCGTTTGGCGAAGTTGGCTGTCTTTGTTAGGAAGAAATAATCTTCACACAGTTCGCAACGAGCCAGGCGGCCCAAACAGCTGCATATACCCTGACTCTGTTGCAAGAGAAGTGACACAAAGAAATTCATGTTAGCAGGCAATATTAACTAAATATGCAGGTTTAAAAAATATATACTTGTGTATTGATTTTAAGAAAGGCATTGATGTTTATGGTTAGGTACCTTTTTCGCGAATACGCACCGCATCGATTATATGCAACGCAGGACACGCTAGATAAACTAGTAATATCATCAACCATGTGTAGTTAATTAGTGATTATGATTGATTGATTGTTTTTTATAAGATAAGTTTAATGCTAGCTAGTGACTTACCTTGGCTTCTTACTGCATTCACATAACAGGCAGGCTCCTCGTGGAGTGCAATGAGAGGCAGGTGGTTAGAGTGTTGGACTAGTTAACTGTAAGGTTGCAAGATTGAATCCCCGAGCTGACAAGGTAAAATTCTGTCGTTCTGCCCCTGAACAAGGCAGTTAACCCACCTTTCCTAGGCCGTCATTGAAAATAAGACTGTGTTCTTAACTGACTTGCCTAGTTAAATAAAGGTGTTAAAAAATATGTATTTTTTAAAAATAAAATATTAGAAAATACCGATTTCAGATTGTTATGAAAACTTGAAATCGGCCCTAATTAATCGGCCATTCCGATTAATCGGTCGACCTCTACAATGTAATCATGTATGTCATATGTACGTTGAAAACACTATGTTAAAAGCACTGTGTGTAAGTATCCCTAACCTTGCCAACAGCGTTACCCATAGACTTCCAGTCATTGCGCTATCTGCTACCATGCTTTTCAATACTAGCAGATATCCATAGACTTCCAGTCATTGCGCTAACGCTAGTTAGCATTGATTCCAAGATTCCACTACCTCTAACTTAATTTATACTGGACACAGAGACATAAAAAAACGGTATTCACAAGTACATCTGACTCTGGAGAAGATGATGAAGGGCCTCATTGCCAAAATCCCAAAGTATCCATTTAAGGGTGGCAGGTAGCCTAGCAGTTAGAGGCAAGCCAGCAACCGGAGGATTGCCAGTTAGAATCCCGGGATTGACAGGAAAAATATTTGGGAAGTAAACTGGCATCCAGAGGGTTGCTGGTATCAAATCCTAGATGCTATTGCCTGCCATTGTGCCTTTGAGCTAGGCACTTAACCCCCCACACAACAGCTCCCCGGTTGCCAAGCGTGGTCACCCGCAGCCACCCACACCTTTCCAAAACCTCTATATGTACATGTCTCTTTTGGAGGAGTTGGGTTAATAGCGGAAGTCAGATTTGTGTTGGACCTTGTGTGCAATTGACCAATTAAGTGCTCTTAATCTTAAGTGTCTATCTTGGTTTGATCCAGGGGGAACAGGCCCCTCTTCAGATGCAGGCTGGGGATGCATGCTACGCTGTGGGCAGATGATCCTTGCACAGGCTCTGGTATGCTCACAGCTGGGACGAGGTGAGGAGGGGACAGGATCATGCATGGGGTGGGGACGTATAGAACTGCATTAGCAAAGGGGGTATTTATACAGTGCATTCGGTTAGTATTCAGACCCCTTGACTTTTTCCACATTTTGTTACGTTACAGTCTTATTCTAAAATGGATGAAATGATATATTTTTCCTTATCAATCTATACACAATACCCCATCATGACAAAGTGAAAAATATTTTTTTGAAATGTTTGCAATTGAAATTAAAAAAAACAACATATGCCTTATTTACATAAGTATTCAGACCCTTTGCTATGAGACTCAAAATTGAACTCAGGTACATCCTGTTTTCATTGATCATCCTTGAGATGTTTCTACAACTTGAGTCCACATGTGGTAAAGTCAATTGATTGGACGTGATTTGGAAAGGCACACAACTGTCTATAGGCACAGATCTAGGGAAGGGTACCAAAAAATGTCTGCAGCATTGAAGGTCCCCAACAACACAGTGGCCTCCATCATTCTTAAATGGAAGAAGTTTGGAACCACTAAGACTCTTCCCAGAGCTGCATCCTGGCCAAACTGAGCAATCGGGGGAGAAGGGCCTTGGTCAGGCAGGTGACCAAGAACCTGATGGTCACTCTGACAGAGCTCCAGAGTTCCTCTGTGGAGATGGGACAACCATCTCTGTAGCATTCCATTAATCAGGCCTCTATGGTATAGTGGCCAGACGGAAGCCACTCTTCAGTAAAAGGCCCATGACAGCCCGCTTAGACTTTGCCAAAAGGCACCTAAAGGACTCTCAGACCATGAGAAAAAGATTCTCTGGTCTGATGAAACCAAAATTGAACTCTTTGTCCTGAATGCCAAGCGTCACATCTGGAGGAAACCTGGCACCATCCCTACGGTAAAGCATGGTGGTGGCAGCATCATTCTGTGGGGATGTTTTTCAGCGGCGGGGACTGGGAGACTAGTCAGAATCAAGGGAAAGATAAATGGAGCAAAGTACAGAGAGATCCTTGATGAAAACCTGCTCAGGACCTGGGGCGAAGGTACACCTTCCAACAGGACATCAACCCTAAGCACACAGCCAAGACAGTGCAGGATTGACTTTGGGACAAGTCTCTGAATGTCCTTGAGTGGCCCAGCCAGTGCCCGGACTTGAACCCGATCGAACATCTCTGGAGAGACCTTGAAATTGCGGTGCAGTGATGCTCCCCATCCAACCTAACAGAGATTGAGAGGATCTGCAGAGAGGAATGGGAGAAACTCTACAAATACAGGTTTGCTAAGCTTGTTGCGTCATACCCAAGAAGTATCTAGGCTGTAATCGCTGCCAAAAAAAAGTGCTTTAAGAAAGTACTGAGTAAAGGGTCTGAATACTATTTTCTACATTGTAGAATAATAGTGAAGACATCAAAACTATGAAATGACACATATGGAATCATGTAGTAACCAAAAAAGTGTTAAACAAATTCTTCAAAGTAGCTGCCACCCTTTGCCTTGATGACAGCTTTACACACTCTTGACCTATCACCTATAAAGCTTTCCAACAGTCTTGAAGGAGTTCCCGCATATGCTGAGCACTTGTTGGCTGCAATAAACATGTGTGCCTTGTTAAAAGTTATATTGTGGAATTTATTTCCTTCTTAATGCGTTTGAGCCAATCAGTTGTGTAGGGTGGGTATACAGAAGATAGCCCTATTTTGTAAAAGACCATGTCCGTATTATGGCAAGAACAGTTCAAATAAGCAAAGCGAAACGTCAGTCCATTATGACTTTAAGACATGAAGGTTAGTCAATCTGGAAAATTTCAAGAACTTTGAAAGTTTCTTCAAGTGTAGTTACAAAAACCATCAAGCGCTATGATGAAACTGTCTCTCATGAGGACCACCACAGGAAAGGAAGACCCAGAGTTACCTCTGCTATAGAGGATACGTTCATTAGAGTTACCAGCCTCAGAAATTGCAGCCCAAATTAATGCTTCACAGAGTTCAAGTAACAGACGCATCTCAACATCAACTGTTCAGAGGAGACTGCGTGAATCAGACCTTCATGGTCGAATTGCTGCAAAGAAACCACTACTAAAGGACACCAATAACAAGAAGAGACTTGCTTGGGCCAAAAAACACAAGCAATGGACATTAGACTGGTGGAAATCTGTCCTTTGGTCTGAGTCCAAATTTGAGAATTTTGGTTCCAACCACCGTGTCTTTGTGAGACGTAGAGTAGGTGAACGGATCTCCGCATGTGTGGATCCCACCGTGAAGCATGGAGGAGGAGGTGTGATGGTGTAGGTGTGCTTTGCTGCTCACACTGTCTGTGATTTTATTTAGAATTCAAGGCACACTTAACCAGCATGGCTACCATAGCATTCTACAGCGATATGCCATCCCATCTGGTTTGCGCTTGGTGGGGACTATTATTTGTTTTTCAAAAGGACAATGACCCAACACACCTCCAGGCTGTGTAAGGGCTATTTGACCAAGAAGGAGAGTGATGGAGTGCTGCATCAGATGACCTTGCCTCCACAATCACCCAACCTCAACTCAGTTGAGATGGTTTGGGATGAGTTGGACCGCAGAGTGAAGGAAAAGCAGCCAACAAGTCCTCAGCATACGTGGGAACTCCTTCAAGACGGTTGGAAAAGCATTCCAGGTGAAGATGGTTAAGAGAATGCCAAGAGTGTAAAGCTGTCATCAAGGCAAAGGGTGGCTACTTTGAAGAATCTCATATCAAATATATTTTGGTTTTTAACACTTTTTTGGTTAATACATGATTTCATATGTGTTATTTCATAGTTTTGATGTCTTCACAACTATTCTACAGTGTAGAAAATAGTACAAATAAAGAAAAACCCTTGAATGAGTAGGTGTGTTCAAACTTTTGACTGGTACTGTATGTAAAAGAAATTCTAAACCTTTTTTTGCTTTGTCATTATGGGGTATTGTGTGTAGATGGGGGGGGGGGGGGAACAATTTAATCAATTTTAGAAAATTAAATCAAAAACAAAATTTGGAAAAAGTCAAGGGGTCTGAATACTTTCCGAATGCACTATATGTGAAGGATTCATCTGGTCATGATATGTGTTCTACGATGTAATCAATTCAACAGTGAGAAAGAGAAAAGGGTTTTATTAGATAGGGTATGGGAATGACACAGTGATTGTGGCCTGTTTTCCTGCTGTAGCCTGGCGTTGGAGGGCAGAGGGAGGACAGCCGGAGAAGTACCATCGTATCCTCCACTGTTTCCTGGATAGGAAAGACAGCTGTTACTCCATACACCAAATGGGTAAGAGAGAGTCCTAGCCTAACCCTGCCTTTACCTTGGTCTGACCACACGTACAGTACCCTGAATCAGCAGATGAAAGTGTTTTCTATCACATTCCTATCATTTTCTGGATGACTGTCCTCAAAAGTAAAAATGTGTAACTTGAATGAACATCAAATAGCATGATGAATCAATGACCGGCTAGACAGGCTAGAAAGAAGCGAAGACAAACCAGGGATGTAGGCCTGCAAAAATAGTTTGAATAGTAGGTGCAATTTCAACATTTTTGTTGTGCATCATTCATTTTTTGGTTTGTTATGTCAGTCACTGACAGATATCACTGGCAACTCAATTAGTCACTGACAACTCAATTAGTTCATGTCAGCTAACATTTGTTAGATTGGTAAATTAGTCCAGGGGCCAGCTATCTAAACTTGTGGTAATCTTGGTTGAATTACCAACCTGGCAGCCCCCATTGATTTTGTTATTAACTCTCACTCAGATATCCTTTTAAAAACTGCAAACATTTCTCTCCAACTTATGGCAAAATGTGTAGAATTTCAGGAAATTAACTCAAACTTTTTCTCTCCGCTGTCAAGAGGGCCGCTAAAATGTTTTGCTCACAAGGTGAGGATATGGGTACGCAGACCCGCTAGCCACTGCGGCCCGCCCATGATGAGTTCAGATGTTGTTGTGGCCCCCACCCCCATCAAAGTGGAGTGAACTTGGTTTTCATTTTTGGGGTTTTCTACTTGCAGCTCAGATGGGAGTTGGTGAAGGAAAGTCTGTAGGAGAGTGGTATGGCCCAAACACAGTTGCACAAGTGCTCAAGTAAGTATTTTCTATGCATGTTTTAAGACTGATCTATTCATGTCTAATCTCTCGTGGACAGATTCACGTGTAAACGGGAAGTGACAACTTTCGAGAATTGTACTTCTGGGTAACCGAGATTAATTAATTTCAGAATATTTGATTGTCAGATGTTAGTAGTGTGACCTCTAGCACAAATAAGTTTGTGGCATAAATAAACCTATTATCTCTCGTCAGGAAACTTGCGCTATTTGATGACTGGAATTCTCTTGCTGTGTATGTGTCAATGGACAACACTGTGGTGATCGAGGACATCAGTACGTTTTTTTCCTCACTTGCTAAATATATACAGTGCATTTGGAAAGTATTCTAACCCCTTGACTTTTCCACATTTTGTTAAGTTACAGCCTTATTCTAAAATGTATTTAAAAAAAAGAATCCTCAGCAATCTATATACAGTACCCTATAATGACAAAGCGGAATCACAAAGCTGTGATTCCAAAGACACAAAGGTTTTCTTTCCATGTCCTTTCCAGAGAAGCAGTGTCGCCAGGCAAACAGTGAGAGCAGATTGCGGCCGAGACCCTGTGGCTGGCAGGAACCCTTCACCTCTAGGGAAACACCAGAACAAGCCTGTTCTCACACGGATGGGAACAGAGCCACGACGTGTCCACATTCCCAGTCCCATTCTGACTGGAGACCCCTACTGCTGGTCATACCACTCCGCATGGGAATCAACCACATCAACCCTGTATACATCCAGGCCCTCAAGGTACTGGGCCATCAATGCTTTCTGTGATGGGATTGGGAATTTCTCTTATTATTCAATTAATACTAAACTACTATGCAATATTCCTGCATTTACTGTTGCCTTTAAATAGTTATACTGTACTGACTCCATGTGTTGTCCCATTCAGGAGTGTTTTAAAATGCCACAGTCCTGCGGTGTGCTGGGAGGAAAGCCCAATCTGGCCTATTACTTCATCGGCTTTGTAGGTGAGTCTAAGAGGAAACCGGAACTGAAGGTTCCCAAATAGGTAGTAACAAAAGGAGCTCAACCTGTGAGTTGTCTAGCCACCGTGTTCAGCAGGCCTTCTTGTGTCCTCCAGGAGAGGAGCTGATCTACCTGGACCCCCACACCACCCAGTCAGCCGTGGAGTCAGAGGCTGGCAGTGGAGTGGACGACCAGAGCTACCACTGTCTGAGGAGCCCACGTCGCATGAAGATCACCAACCTGGACCCCTCTGTGGCCCTGGTGAGAGCTGAACCCACACACCGACCACCACAACCTGTTATACCACTGAGCCTCCCATCTCATGGGCCTTGTTTTCATAGTTGATTTTTAAGTGCATGGTGGTGTGTTCTAAAAAGTTGCTCTAATAAGAATTTTGTATACTGTGGTGATTTTGCCACATAATTGCAAATCAAAATTCTGTCTTTTTCCCCCCAAGGGATTTTTTTGTAAGAGTGAAGATGACTTTGACAGTTGGTGTAACCTGGTCCAGCAGGTAAGAGTCATCCACTCAAGTCACAATTGGATGTAGATGGATATTGTCCGTTGGTTGAGACCCATGTCGTTGTCCTTTTTAAGGAGATTCAGATGAAGAGGAACCTGAGGATGTTTGAGCTGGTGGAGAATCACCCGCCCCACTGGCCCCCCTTCGTTCCTCCCACCAAACCAGAGGTTCAGACCACAGGGGCAGGTATGAGCTTACCCACCAGACAGATCCACTAATATTACACCAATAACAAGCAATCCTTGCTGCAAATATCAAGCTTCCACTCTCTGGTATTTCCCTATATTGTTTCGAAGTGACAGTATAGGTCTATACATGAAGTGCATTTATTTCTTGAATCTCATTGAAACTCCTATGTAGTGTTTAAACTCAACTGAAACATACTAACCAAAATGAAGTGTGTTGTGTCAAACTGATTACTGTTGTACTCTTTTCGAACAGAGTTCATCGAATCGACCGACAAGCTGTTTGAGTCTGAAGAGGAGTTTGAGATCCTCAACGTGTGAGCAGCCTCCCTTTCGCTCCCCTCCGCTCATTCCAGTGGATGATGGTGATTGGGTAGATTACCTTGGCTCCCATGTTCCATACTGTGCTGTAGAAGTGCCTCAGAAAAACACCAAGCACAAACTGCTTACCACTTTCCAAAAAAACACTAACAACCCAGCAAGAGACAATAAAAACTAGGAAAGATCCTAGACAACTTGAGACAGAGTTTGTTATTTTTTACTTTTTTAAATTATTTATATTTCTTAATTTTGGGGGGGATAATACTTTTTTAAACTGCATTGTTTAAGGGCTTGTAAGGTCTACACCTGTTGTATTTGGCGCATGTGTCAAATAAAATTTGATTTGAAGTCAGGAACATGGTGTATACAGTAAATACAAGCTTGGACTGTCTAATTGTTATGTTGTAACCAGGAAACAAAGCCAGAGACCATGGTTGTCTCTACATGAAACGGGCTTTCTTTGTCTGTGTTAGACTTGTTTAATGAACAAGAGAGACGGAAGACCGTTCAGATGCATGAACCGCATTGTACTGTAAGATGTACAGTGAGACTACACCTCAGCTGCAGCAGGGAAAGGACCTAGGTGAAGACAGGCACGAGGATATGTCTGAAGAAGCTATTTCCTCAGCACGCACTACCCCCTGACGCCAGGAGACAGAAATATGCAGACAGTGTTAAAATACAAAACATACAACTAATAACTTGTTTATTAAGAAAAGTGCCTCTGAAATATATTTGTGTTCAATGGTTGGGGAGGGTAAGGGTTTTCCCAAGGTGTGGGATGTGGAACACTCATGTAAATATGCCTGACAATAAAGATATTTCAACACTTTGCTGAGCCTCATGGTTGATATTGCCTCTTAGCGCCATGTTCCTCAAGTGTCATGTAGAAATGGAATGTGTAGACTAGAGCCTGGAGTGATCATTAGCAAAACTACCTCCTACTGTGATTAACCTAACCCTCCTCCCTCTTTTTCCGGCTAACCCTTGTCCACCGATTTGATTAGGATCTCTGTTTAGAGATATCTTTTTTACGAACTAATCTTCCAAAAATCCTTAATGATGAATTGTACTACGATAGGATAGTTATTGTCCCTGTAACCCCACTGTATAAGTACTGATGATGGTAGCCTGAGGAAGGAACATTAACTATTACCTCTGTGGTGGAAATGGCATTAGGAAGGTTTATAGTATTACCTGTTGTACAACCAGCCCAGTAAATGAAGACAAGCTGTGGATAACAGCATTAGCTATATTTTAATGGTATAATTACATCCATTAATGGTATAAAAGCATTAAAGGGTGCAATCACCAGGGCCCAGGTTCACAAAATCTTTAAGACATTTCTTAACTGCCATTTTTCCCTTAACTATAGATTTAAGAAAGTTAAGAAAAGTTGCTATTCCTCAAAAAGGGTATTGGAAAAAATCTTTAAATATTGTTCTGGAATTGCACAAACAAACGTTTTATTTTTTCTTAAGAGTTTTTGCGTAATAAATGTTTTGTGAATATGGGCCCAGGGCATGGTACATGCAAATTAAGGCACATTTTTTTTTACATTTTCATAACCCAAAGGTGCTGACTCCCGTCCAGGTACAGAGCAAACGATCCAGTAAATGCCCTGTGAAAAATGTGAAAAGAAAATGAAAACATCCTCTCTTGATTCATGAAAAATACAAATAATTCAGGCCTACACAACAAAAAGTATATCCTTCCAGTTGACAACCAATACATTGCCTGAAGACACAACTTTCACTTTACTTCACACAAAACATCTACTGATTTCAATCTTGAACAAACCACACAATTATGAACAAGAAATACTTTTAACAAATGACAACATTTACTTGGACAGTGCAGATTAAATCTTTTCTAAGAGAAAACATCCCACTTGTTGTACTCTGTGCCATATGCAAGGGAGTACAAGGCGTGGAACTGGTACCCAGACTAGCAACAACCACCAAAAGTAAAGAAACATGACAGACATTTTTTATATGAACAATTCCACTGAGTACAAATAACTTGTTTATTTGATCATTATCATCCTATAAACAAAGCTGAGTATTCACAATCTGGTTGATTCAATAATGAATCGATTCAAAAGCATCACTGACACTTTTTAACCTGTACTCTTACTCACTGTCATCAGTATTGATACACAAGGGGAGACAAGAACACAACCAACGTCTGGTGGCAGCAGTCTGTCCTGCTGATGTGGGGAGGTCTATGCCAGTGTAGAGCCCAGGTCCAGACCCACTCTCTCTGGGACTGGTACGTGCAGGAAGTGGAGAAGTGACCTCATCTGTATGCAAAGGGACATCACAGGTGGAACACTGATCATCCCTCAGGTAAAGAGCAATGTAGTTGAGACGATCTGTTGAAATCTGGATAGACTCAGTTTGAGTGGGCAGGTCACTATCTTCAACCCCATGCTGGTCCAAGGACAAACCAGTGACATTCAACACAGGCACATCTGATAGGTTCAGCAGCACATCACTGCTTGGATGAGAAGAGTGACGAGGCGAGCTACAGAGAGGGTTTCTACTGTTCCATTCATCTGCAGAGCAGTGATGTGCTGCAGGATGACACATGGAGACATAGTCATCATGTTCACAGTTCCTCTGTGAGGGAGGCTGGTTAGAGCTTGGCAGAGAGGAATAGGAGCTGTAGGACTTAAGAGCCTCCGGTGAGCCATGTGTATGACCATCCATGTGGCTCCCGAGAGACATGTTCATGTATTCATCACACACTAAATGATCAACATCACTGAGGCTGTCCTTTGCTGGTGAACAGCTACGTGGAAGCATTATCATGTAGCCCTGGGGCCCCAGCTGGTCTGAGGGAAACATGGTAGCACTAGGTGTTTGAAGAGGAGTGGGGGTCACATTGTAATCTGAAGGGATGTCATCTGTATAATGACGACCTGGTGCACAAGTCATTGGCATATAACTTTCCACCACTGGGAGTTTACTCTGATTATAGATATGGAGGAAGGGGCGCTTGGATGAGAGGTAATTTTCGCATTTTGGAGTGCATGAGGTGGTTTGGTGGTATTGTCTGGAATGTTCAGGCTTAGACGTTTCCACATCACAGCGATCTCCTTGATTAGTCCCGGCCACAGCCGTTACCTGCAAATCCATGGACACGTAGTCAGTCAAGCTGTTCTCGTCAATGAGTGTGGTGTTAAACAGTGAGTCAGGGGTGTTACTCCTGGACAACTGAAAGACACATGGGTTGGAGCACAAATCCTCAGCGCAGACAGAGCCTCTGTCGCTGGAAGAACCAAAGACTGAAGTGTCCGAGGGCCAGGGGTGTGTATCAGAGCCTCTGTCGCTGGAAGAACCAAAGACTGAAGTGTCAGAGGGCCAGGGGTGTGTATCAGAGTCATTGCCACTGCTGCTGGATACACTGATGGTGGTGGAGATGCATGCACAGTGACTGAGGCTCTCTTCAAGGCTTTTACTGATGCAGACATTACGGAGAGCCAAGGTGCCAGTCCCTGGGCTGATCAGTTGGTTCACTGTTCCCTCTCCATGGCTAGAAGTTCGATTGGGGCTGTGGCCTCCATCTCCTTTATTTTTCTGTGGGGACGGTTTGCTCACAACAGTTTCCACCCTTATAGAGCGCTGTAACCCAGTCAGGCTGGGTGGGAGGTTGCCATGGTGTTGACGTCGTGTGGTGACTACGGCACAGGGGTTTGATGGGAATGACTGACTCTTGCTCCGAGGCCTGAAATCAGGGATGGCCCTCAGGGCTCTCATGGCCTCCAGGATTGTCTCATGCATATTCTGAGCCACCACAGGGTCGCCTGATTCTACCTGCATCCAGATCTCCCCAGGCCCAGTGGAGGACGAGCGGCCCACCTCCATAAAGAAGAAGCTCTCGGAGTGACCACAGCGACGGACATTCATCAGAGGCAGGTTCACAGACGTCATCTCAGAGCACATCTTCACCAGGTGAATGGTCTTGGCAGAGAGACACAGCCGGCACACTCCTATCAGGTTCTTGGTTTGTCCTAAACCTTTGGGCTTTACAATCACCTGCCACACCTCCTTGAAGATGGCTCCAGGAGAGATGGTCCAGTATCCATCATCCAACTCCTCAGCATCCCGGTACTCCTTTTTCTCCTGGATCACCAGATCACTCAGAGCCAGGTACCAATCCTCTTGCTCCTCCTCATTCTCCGCTATCATGACAAAGTGCTCATCCTTAGTGTACAGGGCTATCAGGTGCTTGTGTTTAGAATCTACCCTTTTACTAACAGTGAAACATTGATACAGATAAATCACCTTCTTAGGAGAACCCACAGCACTAGGAGATTTACAAACGGATTTCATTCCATTTCTAAATTTCTTCTCACTATCATAGTACTCCAAGCGGCTGGGGCCTGTGTCACTTGGCCCTCTCAAGACAAAAAATCTCTTGTGGCTGTGTTTCATCTTTCTCAGGTATCCAGACTTCCATACATCTCTAGCCTCAACACCAGAGCAAACTGTGGTAGTGACAGCTAAGGCCATGGCAGATGCAGAGGCAGTCGGGTCATGGGGAACACCACCAGAGTCAGGTACCTCATAGACACAGGATGATGACAACTCTCTCACTGTATTATCTAGAGGGTTCTTCTTAGGTAACAGATTATGGCCATGGCTATAGTACTGCTTATGATGCCTCTTCAACTGGAGAACTTGGAGGGGCGGTGGTAATGCTGCCTCTAGCTGACGGTGAGCACTGCTGCTGAGGGAAGATGATGGTGGTGGTGATGATGATGATGTTGTTGATGTTGTAACTTTCAGAGCTCGTGAATCGCAGCTATGGGAAACATTTCCTAAATCCATACCGCTGCTGTCTGGTATTTTCGGTATCGTCAAAGCGCCATTCCTGGGAAAACAAAAAACTATTGGTGCTCAGTAACTTAGTTTGTGCATGCTTCATACATGTTTCATGTTTAGATTTTTAAATGCATGTCCTTACCTGTTCGGGTAAGCAGCAGGTACTTGGCGAATAAAAACAACACTTGCTGTGCAATTGCAGTAAAAACGAATAAATCCCTAAATGCTCCTGAAGGCAGGCTGCACTTCGGTAAAACGAAAACAACTCTGTCTACGTTTAGATTGGGTCCGTGCTATAGGGGATCCTTGGGAAGTCCGTAACCCAAATTGAAGTTGACATTTAACATTGTATTAAGCTAGGGGTTAAGGTAAGGGTTATTGAGTTAAGGTTAGTGTTAGGATTTAGGATATGGACGTCCCGAGGATCCCATATTGATTGGTCAGGCTGTACGGTTTACCAGAACAGTCACCGATCGAGTGATTCCGAACATTTAAAAAAGTTAATTGATCAATTTATTTTGCCTCTGGCTTCGACGATAGTTGGGGTATCTTTGAACACTCTATAAAAATATATGCAACGTAAAATATTTTTTTTTAACAAAAGTTACCAGCTTGACAACTCGAGGCTGTAGGATGTGTATTTTTGCGTTTCTTATAATTGACTCGTGGAGGTGATTGGCTATATACCTATTGTTATACATCATCTCTCTATTTCAGTGTTTTGGAGCTATTATTATTATTATTAGCTGTTATATAATAGCAATAAGGCCCGAGAGGGTGTGGTATATGACCGATATGCCAAGGCTAAGGGCTGTTCTTAACTCGACGCAACGTGGAGTGCCTTGATACAGCCCTTAGCCGTGGTATATTGGCCATGTACCACAAACCCCTGACGTGCCTTATTGCTATCATAAACTGGTTACCAACGTTGTTAGAGAAGTAAAAATAAATGTTTTGTCATACCCATGGTATACGGTCTGATATACCCCGGCTGTCAGCCAATCAGCATTCAGGGTTTTAATCACCCAGTTTATATTTTGCAACAAATCTGCTTTATAATCTCAAGGGACAGTGCTAGATACCCGCGTAGAGTTGACAATATATTCTGTCTCACTCACAGATTTAATGCAAATGTTAATCCATTGTGCCCTTCTTAATGTGGATAGCCTGTGTGTAGGATTATCTATATGCCTCTATGGCCTCATTCCGTTCTCTATATGGTGTACCTATACTTTCAGCCTTGGGGGGGTAACGTAGAGCCTGCTGGAGCTCAAATGAAAAACACTGCGATCAGTTTCTGATACTGTAGAACACAGGTGTCAAACTCATTCCACGGGGGGCCGAGTGTCTGCGGGTTTTCGCTCCTCCCTTGTACTTGATTGATGAATTAACATCACTAATTAGTTAGGAACTCCCCACACCTGGTTGTCTAGGGCTTTATTGAAAGGAAAAACCAAAAACCTGCAGACACTAGGCCCTCCGTGGAATGAGTTTGACACCCCTGCTGTAGAATGTCACTTTGCCCACTGGTTAACTGATGCAAAACAAAGATATATACGTTTGATACATGTTTTATTTATTCCCCTACACAGCCTTTTATTGCATTGTTGCATCACCAGATATTGTACTTGCAGGGCCCACCATCTCAAGCACTGTGTGACAAAACCAACCATTGGCAATTAAAATTCCATTTATTTTGAGATGCAGACGATGATGATAGGTAAAACCACTGTTTTCTCATCTCAAGGGAACAACCTATAGAGAAGCATTTCAGACGGCTCAGTAGGATCGGCTAGAGACGGCTACAACTACATAGTAGGTCATGAAATGTAGATTCAGTTTCTCGTTGCAATACTCTATCGTATTTACAGATGAACAGGTAAATCAATACTATAGACATGTACAACCCTTAAATAACTCTTGTATGTTGTTAGATATTGGCCCCACTTTTGTTTGTTTGTTTGTTTGTTTATTTGAGCACAGGAGAAGAACACAAGCTCTCGAGATGAATAAGAGATTGTAGGCTAAATCATGCAACTGGCTCGAAACATTGTTTTTCTGATGATACCTTAACTGTTCAGTGACGAAAATCCCATGTGCTATTACAGCTCCTTCTCCAGAGACAAATTCCTCTTTGAAGGGCTTCTTATGAAGATTGTAGAATAAACTCCACAGTATATTGTGATGTAGTATTATGTCCACTGATGCCAACTGTATGGTGTACGGTAATGCAAACTCGCCATGTCCTAATGAGGCATTGTCTATTTCTCAAAACTTCCATTGATTAGTAGATGCTCATAGCATTACATATACCTTTGTCCCTTTCCTGCTTATGCACAACATGCTATGGTCTGTGGCAATGACTTTTCAAACTCTCATTTCTATAGGAAGAGTATCGAGCCATGGTTGTGAAAAAAAGTCCTTGATTGTCAAAATGGCAACCACAAGTGGAGAGAGAGTATCCAGGTTTCACTAGAGGTGTTTCTTGCAAAGAACCATTTCAGTGATGATGCATCATCACGTTGTCCTCGTCCAAACCTGCTGCCAGAGTCAGAGTCATTGTCTGCACAGTGAAAAGCCTCCTCACCGCTTTCTGCAGGAGATGCTTTAAGTCCTTCGCTGTCTTCGTTCTGAAAGACAGCAAGAAGGATGTGGGACATCAGTTCATAAAGCCTGTGGCCTTTTTCCCATTTAACTGTCATTGCTGAAGAGAGAGTCCCACTTGCGCTCCGGTTAAGTTTGAAAGAACATAACGTTAGTCAGCTGTTATCAAGATCTTCAGCAGAAAAAATCCAGGAAGAGTTAAAAGGCAGTCAGTGTAAGTACTGAGTATCCCACTGAGATACTACTCTAGTCATGAACACCTTGTAATGCTATACATTTTTAATGCATAACTCTACATCATTTTTTCTTCTTGGCAAGTTGTTGTTCCGCTTTCTTCCGCTTGTGTCGGTTGATCTCCTCCATCTGCAAGCCATGAGCCATTTGCCTGAAACATACATTGGAGAGGTAAAGCAAATGCCACACATGGAAACTCAAGACCAAAGCTGGCCAACCCTCCTCATTATACACTGCATGTGTCCACTTTACGTTGGCAGAGGCTGCATTTACACAGGCAGCACAATTCTGATATTTTTTCCACTTATTGGACTTTTGACCAATCACATCAGATCTTTTAACGTCAGCTCTTTTTCAGAACTCATCTGATTGGTAAAAAGACCAATTAGTGAAACAAAATATCAGAATTAGGCTTCCTGTTTTAACACAGCCTTTGTAACTATTTTTGATCTGCTGTAAAAGTGCAGTTTGTATACAAATCAGTTCATGATACATACACTATACATACAAGAGTATGTGAACATACCCTTCAAATTAGTAGATTAGGCTGTTTCAGCCACACCCGTTACTGACAGCTGTATAAAATCGAGCACACAGCCATGCAATCTCCATAGACAAACATTGGCAGTAGAATGGCCTTACTGAAGAGGTCAGGGACTTTCAACGTGACACCGTCATAGGATGCAAACTTTCCAACAAATCAGTTCATCACATTTATTCCCTGCTTGAGCAGTCCCGGGCAACTGTAAGTGCTGTTATTGTGAAGTGGAAAGGTCTAGGAGCAACAGAGGCTCAGCCGCAAAGTAGTCGAACAAACAAGCTCACAAAATAGGTGAGTGCTGAAGTGCTGAAGCGCGCAGCTCGTAAAAATCGTCTGTCCTTGGTTGCAACACTCACTACCGAGTTCCAAACTGCTTCTAGAAGCAACGTCAGCACCATAACTGATAATCGGAAGCTTCATAAAATTGGTTTCCATGGCCGAGCAGCCACATGCAAGCCTCAGATCACTATGCGCAATGCCAAGCGTCGGCTGGAGTGGTGTAAAGCTCGCCGTTATTGGACTCTGGAGCAGTGGAAAAGCATTCTCTGGAGTGATGAATCATGCTTCACCATTTGGCAGTCCGACGATGAATCTGGGTTATGAGGATGCCAGGAGAACGCTACCTGCCCAAATGCATAGTGCCAACTGTAAAGTTTGGTGGAGGAGGAATAATGGTCTGGGGTTGTTTTTCATGGTTCGGGCTATGCCCCTTAGTTCCAGTGAAGGGAAATCTTAATGCTACAGTATACAATGACATTCTAGACGATTCTGTGCTTCCAACTTTGTGGCAGCAGTTTGAGGAAGGCCATTTCCTGTTTCAGCATGACAATGCCCCATGCACAAAGCAAGGTCTTTACAGAAATGGTTTGTTGAGATCGGTGTGGAAGAACTTGACTGGCCTGCACAGAACCTGACCTCAAACACATCGAACACCTTTGGGATGAATTAGAATGCCGAATGCGGGCCTAATCGCCCAACATCAATGCCCAACCTAATGCTGTTGTGGCTGAATGGAAGCAAGTCCCCAACATCTAGTGGAAAGCCTTCCCAGAAGAGTGGAGGCTATTATAGCAGCAAAGGGGGGACCAACTCCATATTAATGCCCATGATTTTGCAATGAGATGTTCGACGAGCAGGTGTCCACACATTTTGGTCATTTAGTGTAGTTTGATACTTGCAGGATCACGGTCACTTGGAACAAAGATAATCATCCCTTTACAGGACTTAGCTTTGACTTTCCTTACCCTGACTTAAGCTCAGGTGGCACAGGCAGGGGTTTGGTGAAACTGTCCCTTCCAAACAGCCAGTAGGTCTCCTCCATTCCTTTCCCCTGTGGAGACATGAGACATCCAAGGTCATTATTATGACAGATAAGTCACTAAACAGTATTCAGTTGTTCATTTTATGATTTACTTTGAGGGTAATATAAATGCCAGAGAGTGGGAGCACAAAGCTGACCTTGAGATCTGTCTTTCCACGAAGTTGAACCTGGTAGCCTTCTCTCAGATCCACTAGGATCTTTGCTGTGCTATGGCTCAAATGGATTCGGTATGCTGTAAACAATATGGTAGGAAAAATCTTGTTTTGGGACTCTGGTATAAAGCGCTTACTAAAACGCAGCCTAGAATTGCTTCATCTTTTAGCCATATTTGGCTCTTTGGTGGCAGGTCTTACGCATTCCTGTGGATTCCATCCTGGAGGCAGTGTTGACTGTGTCACCAAACAGACAGTACCTGGGCATGGTGAGGCCTACCACCCCAGCAACACACGGGCCTACAAACACACACACACACACACGGTGGTGGAAAAAGTATCCAATTGTGATACTTGAATTAAAGTATAGATACCTTAATAGAAATTTACTCACGTAAAAGTGAAAGTCACCCAAGAAAATACTACTTGAGTGAAAGTATTTGGTTTTAAATATACTTATGTATCAAAAGTAAATGTAATTTCTAAAACATACTTAAGTATCAAAAGTAAGATTATAAATCATTTCAAATTCCTTACATTAAGCAAAGCGACAGTACCATTTTCTTGTTTTTACATTTTACGGATAGCTGGGGAAAACTCCAACACTCAGACATCATTTACAAATTATGCATTTGTGTTTAGTGAGTCCGTCAGATCAGAGGCAGTAGGGATGATCACGTGTTCTCTTGATAAGTACATGAATTGGACCATTTTCCTGTCCTGCTAAGCCAGGGGTGTCAAACTCATTCCACGGAGGGCCTAGTGTCTGCAGGTTTTTGGTTTTTCCTTTCAATAAAGCCCTAGACAACCAGGTGTGGGGAGTTCCTAACTAATTAGTGATGTTAATTCATCAATCAAGTACAAGGGAGGAGCGAAAACCCGCAGACACTCGGCCCCCCGTGGAATGAGTTTGACACCTGTGTGCTAAGCATTCAAAATGTAACGAGTACATTTGGGTGTCAGGGAAAATGTATGGTGTAAAAAGTACATTATTTTATTTATGAATATAGTGAAGTAAAAGTAAAAGTTGTCAAAAAGATAAATAGTAAAGTACAGATACCCCCCCAAAATTACTTAATAACCCTTAGTACTTTAAAGTATTTTTACTTAAGTAGTTATATCACTTCACACACACACAGCAGCGGTGGCATGCCTGCTCCTAGGAGACATTTCATATCAACACTGTCAGAAAAATGTAAACGCACTGGGAAGTTCATGGCAGTTTGACTGTTTATGATGTTTGACATCAGTATGGTATGTGACGTTAATTTCAAAATTATTTGTACTTCCATTTTGTTCATATGGGGGTCTTTAAAATGGAGCGCTGACCTGAGTGCAGTCCAATGCGTATGCGAACGGGTACATCCGGCATGTGTCTCATCTTGAAGGTGCCAACAGCACTCAGGATGTCCAGGGCCATGCTGGATATCTCTGCAGCATGACGGTTTCCATTGGGAACAGGTAGGCCGGACGCCACCATGTATGCATCTCCTATTGTCTCCACCTACCATCGAAGAGGAAATATCTTCAGTAGGTTACAAAGGTGCACAAGAAGACACACCAAGTCATTCATTCAAGACTAAGCAAAAGGCTTACCTTGTATACATCATGATTGCCAATGATGGCGTCAAATAGAGTATATAGGTCATTGAGGAGGTCCACCACTTCGATAGGCTCGCTGTTGGCAGAGATTGTGGTAAAACCTACTATGTCGCTGAAGTAAAGTGTTACATTTTCAAAATGCTCCGGTTCCACAGTACCGCCAACCTTCAGGACGTCTGCAACAGATCTGCAAACAGAGAAGAAATACCATTTAGGGCCCTCGTCGTTGGAAACTGTATACTTTGTTTGAGGAGAAACATTTGTACATCCTAGTCAGTAGCTTTGAGTGTATGTGTCATTGTCTGTTATTCACGGGGGCAGCATCTGAGTGAGTAGTTTCTCAGTCTTCAGTTTCTCTATCTCCAGCTCCTCAGTCCTCTCTCTGATCAGCTCCTCCAGGTTAGAGGAGTACTGCTCCAGCATCCGCAGCATGGAGTCTATGATGTTGGTCTTCCTCCCTTTGTTGATGTTCTTAAACTGGGATTGAAGGGGGATGTGGGGGTGGGGGGGGTTAAAGGTGAACTCGAATGATGCTTTTATATCCCCCAGTCAAACCTTTACAGACAAAAGGTTCCCTTATATTAGTCAATTTTAAAAAATATTTTTTTTAAAGACACTGATTGTGAGTGGTCTGTTTGATGTCTCAGGCTAAGGTACCTGGTCAAAGATGTCATTGAAGTGCGGCCGCCTATCTGCCTGTTCGTTCCAGCACTGTTTCATCAGCTGGATACACTCCAGGGGGGCGTGGTCTGGTGACACCACAGGGCGGCACAGTGGTGGAGAATTCCTCACCTTCTGGATGACATCTGACAGACCGGAGCAGACACTCACAGAGTTACCCCACCAAGACCAAGCTACAGTATCTACTACTGACATTTTCTTTTGCACATTTTAGTCATTGAGCAACTTACAGTAGTTAGTGCATGCATTTTTGTACTTTTTCCCATGGGGAATCAAACCCACAACCTTGGTGTTGCAAGCACCATACTCTACCACCTGAACCACCGGGAGGACCAACAGAGAGCACTGGGACCATGCATGCAACAGACGTTATTTATGTATACACATTCAAATGAAGCCTGAATCACCCACCCACCCCCTATTAAACCACCCCTGTTAAACCACACACCCTGTTAAACTACACCCTGTTAAACCACACCCCTATTAAACCACACCCTCTATTAAACCACACCCTCTATTAAACCACACCACTATTAAACCACACCCCTATTAAACCACCCCTGTTAAACCACACACCCTGTTAAACCACGCCCCTACTAAACCACACCCCCATTGAATCACACCCCTATTAAACCACACCCCTATTAAACCACACCCCTATTAAACCACACCCCTATTAAACCACACTGATGAAACTGTCTCTTCTACTTTGTTGTTTTAAATTGTGTTTGGGGTTGTGATTGGATGAGTGATCTACACCTTCAGCAGACAGGTCCAGCATACAGAAGGGAGGTCTCCGCAGCACCACCTCCTGCATGATGATGGCGAAGCTGTAGACGTCCCCTAGCTGGGTGCCACACAGCCCTGGGTGAGGGCCCCGTAGGATCTCAGGGGCCGTCCACAGCAGCTCTGCACAACCACACAGGCAAGTAGGCACGCACACACACACACAGACAGATACAGTTGAAGTCGGAAGTTTACATACACTTAAGTTGCAGTCCTTAAAACTTGTTTTTCAGCCACTCCACAAATTTCTTGCTAACAACCTATAGTTTTGGCAAGTCAGTTAGGACATCTACTTTGTGCATGTCACAAGTAATTTTTCCAACAATTGTTTACAGACAGATTATTTAACTTATAATTAACTGTATCAAAATTCCAGTGGGTCAGATTTACACTAAGTTGACTGTGCCCTTAAACAACTTGGAAAATTCCAGTAAATGATGTCATGTCATTAGAAGCTTCTGTTAGGCTAATTGACATAATATGAGTCAATTGGAGGTGTACCTGTGGATGTATTTCAAACTCAGTGCCTCTTTGTTTGACATCATAGGAAAATCTAAAGAAATCAGTCAAGACCTCAGAAAACAATTGTAGACCTCCACAAGTTTGGCTCATCCTTGGGAGCAATTTCCAAACGCCTGAAGGTACCACGTTCACCTGTACAAACATTATTACGCAAGTATAAACACCATGGGACCACGCAGCCGTCATACCGCTCAGGAAGGAGACACGTTCTGTCTCCTAGAGATTAATGTACTTTGGTGCGAAAAGTGCAAATCAATCCCAGAACAACAGCAAAAAACCTTGTGAAGATGCTGGAGGAAACAGGTACAAAAGTATCTATATCCACAGTAAAACGAGTCCTATATCAACATAACCTGAAAGGCCCTCAGCAAGGAAGAAGCCACTGCTCCAAAACCGCCATAAAAAAGCCAGACTACGGTTTGCAACTGCACATGGGGACAAAGATCGTACATTTTGGATAAATGTGCTCTGGTCTGATGAAACAAAATAGAACTGTTTGGCCATAATGACCATCGTTATGTTTGGAGGAAAAAGGGGGTGGCTTGCAAGCCGAAGAACACCATCCCAACGTACAGCTTGCGGGTTATACACTCTATCGGCAGGACAGAACAGTAGCCTCTGGAAAGACACGGGGCGGGGTCCTATGCATTTATGAGAACAACAGTTGGTGCATGATATCTAAGGAAGTCTCAAGGTTTTGCTCGCCTGAGGTAGAGTATCTCATGATAAGCTGTAGACCACACTATCTACCTAGAGAGTTTTCATCAGTTTTTTCCGTAGCTGTCTACATACCACCACAGACCGAGGCTGGCACTAAAACCTCGCTCAATGAGCTGTATTCTGCCATAAGCAAACAGGAAAATGCTCATCCAGAGGAGGCGCTCCTAGTAGCCGGGGACTTTAAAGCGGGGAAACTTAAATCAGTTTGACCTAATTTCTATCAGAATGTTTAATGTGCAACCAGAGGGAAAAAAATTCTAGACCACATTTACTCCACACACAGAGACGCGTATAAAGCTCTCATTCGCCCTCCATTTGGCAAATCTGACCATAACTCTATCCTCCTGATTCCTGCTTACAAGCAAAAATTAAAGCAGGAAGCACCAATAACTCGGTCTATAAAAAGTGGTCAGATGAAGCAGATGCTAAACTACGGGACTGTTTTGCTAGCACAGACTGGAATATGTTCCCAGGATTGTTGCTATGGCATTGAGGAGTACACCACATCAGTCAATGGCTATATCAATAAGTGCATTGAAGACGTCATCCCTACAGTGACTGTACGTACATACCCCAACCAGAAGCCATGGATTACAGTCAACATTCACACTGAGGTAAAGGGTAGAGCTGCTGCTTTCAAGGAGCAGTACTCTAACACGGAAGCGTATATGAAATCCTGCTATGCCCTTCGACAAACCATCAAACAGGCAAAGTGTCAATACAGCAAGAAGATTGAATCGTACTACACTAGCTCTGACGATCATCGGATGTGGCAGAGCTTGCAAACTATTACAGACTACAAAGGGAAGCACAGCTGAGAGCTGCCCAGTGACACAAATATACCAGACGAGCTAAGTAACTTCTATGCTCGCCTCGAGGCAAGTAACACTGAAACATGCATGAGAGCATCAGCTGTTCCAGATGACTGTGATCACGCTCTCCGCAGCCGATGTGAGTAAGACCTTTAAACAGGTCAACATTCACAAGGCCGCTGGGCCAGACGGATTATCAGGACGTGTAATCCCGAGAGTGTGCTGACCAACTGGCAAGTGTCTTCACTGATATTTTCAACCTCTCCCTGTCTGAGTCCGCAATACCAACATGTTTCAAGCAGACCACTATAGTCCCTGTGTCCAAGAACACTAAGGTAACCTGCCTAAATGGCTACCGACCCATAGCACTCACGTCTGTAGCCATGAAGTGCTTTGAAAGGCTGGTCATGGCTCACATACACACCATTATCCCAGAAACCCTAGACCCACTCCAATTTGCATACGGCACAAACAGATCCACAGAAGATGCAATCTCTATTGCACTCCACACTGCTCTTTCCCACCTGGACAAAAGGAACACCTATGTGAGAATGCTATTCATTGACTACAGCTCAGCGTTCAACACCATAGTGCCCTCAAAGCCCATCAATAAGCTAAGGACCCTGGGACTACACACCTCCCTCTGCAACTGGATCCTGGACTTCCTGACGGGTCACCTCCAGGTGGTAAGGGTAGGTAACAACACATCCGCCACGCTGATCCTCAAAACGGGGGCCCCTCAGGGGTGCGTGCTCAGACCCCTCCTGTTCTCCCTGTTCACTCATGACTGTACGGCCAGGCATGACTCCAAGTAGGCCTGATCACCGACAAGGATGAGACAGCCTATAGGGAGGAGGTCAGAGACCTGACCGTGTGGTGCAATGACAACAACCTCTCCTTCAATGTGATCAAGACAAAGGAAATGATTGTGGACTGCAGGAAAAGGAGGACCTACCATGCCTCCATTCTCATCGACGGGGCTGTAGTGGAGCAGGTTGAGAGCTTCAAG
This sequence comes from Salvelinus fontinalis, assembly GCF_029448725.1. Taxonomy (NCBI): domain Eukaryota; kingdom Metazoa; phylum Chordata; class Actinopteri; order Salmoniformes; family Salmonidae; genus Salvelinus; species Salvelinus fontinalis. The sequence goes on from NC_074674.1 coordinate 5,556,525, forward strand.
TTCCTTGGCATCCACATCACCAACAAACAAACATGGTCCAAGCACACCAAGACAGTCGTTAAGAGGGCACGACAAAACCTACTCCCCCTCAGGAGGATGACAAGATTTGGCATGGGTCCTCAGATCCTCAAAAGGTTTTACAGCTGCACCATTGAGAGCATCCTGACAGATTGAATCACTGGCTGGTATGACAATTGTCAAAACCGCAAGACTCTACAGAGGGTAGTGCATACGGCCTAGTACATCACCGGGGCCAAGCTTCTTGCCACCCAGGACCTCTATACCAGGCGATGTCAGAGGAAGGCCCCAAAAATTGTCAAAGACTCTAGCCACCCTAATCATAGACTGTTCTCTCTGCTACCACACGGCAAGCGGTACCGGAGAACCAAGTCTAGGTCCAAGAGGCTTCTAAACAGCTTCTACCCCCAAGCCATAAGACTCCTGAACAGCTAATTAAATGGATACCCAGACCATTTTCATTGCCCCCACCACACACGCTGCTGCTACCCTCTGTTATTATCTATGCATAACCACTTTAATAACTCTACCTACAGTGTCTTATGAAAGTATTCACCCCCCTTGGCATTTTTCCTATTTTGTTGCCTCCTGTCTCTATAAGCTTGGCACATCTAGCCATTGGGATTTTTGCTCATTCTTCAAGGCAAAACTGCTCCAGCTCCTTCAAGTTGGATGGGTTCCACTGGTGTACAGCAATCTTTAAGTCATACCACAGATTCTCAATTGGATTGAGGTCTGGGCTTTGACTAGGCCATTCCATGACATGTAAATGTTTCCCCTTAAACCACTCGAGTGTTGCTTTAGCAGTATGCTTAGGGCCATTGTCCTGTTGGAAGGTGAACCTCTATCCCAGTCTCAAATGTTTGGAAGACTGAAACAGGTTTCCCTCAAGAATTTCCCTGTATTTAGCGCCATCCATCATTCCTTCAATTTTGAACAGTTTCCCAGTCCCTGCCGATGAAAAACATCCCCACAGCATGATGCTGCCACCACCATGCTTCACTGTGGGGATGGTGTTCTCGGAGTGATGAGAGATGTTGGGTTTGCGCCAGACATAGCGTTTTCCTTGATGGCCAAAAAGCTCAATTTTAGTCTCATCTGACCAGAGTATCTTCTTCCATATGCTTGGGGAGTCTCCCGCATGCCTTTTGGCAAACACCAAACTTATTTGCAAATTTTTTTCTTTAAGCAATGGCTTTTTTCTGGTCCCTCTTCCGTAAAGCCCAGCTCTGTGGAGTGAACGGCTTAAAGTGGTCCTATGGACAGATACTCCAATCTCCGCTGTGGAGCTTTGCAGCTCCTTCAGGGTTATCTTTGGTCTCTTTGTTGCCTCTCTGATTATTGCCCTCCTTGCCTGGTCCGTGAATTTTGGTGGGCGGCCCTCTCTTGGCAGGTTTGTTGTGGTGCCATATTCTTTCCATTTTTTAATAATGGATTTAATTGTGCTCCGTGGGATGTTCAACATTTTTTATATTTTTTTATAACCCATACCTGATCTGTACTTCTCCACAACGTTGTCCATGAACTGTTTGGAGAGCTCCTTGCTCTTCATGGTGCCACTTTCTTGGTGGTGCCCCTTGCTTAGTGGTGTTGCTGACTCTGGGGCCTTTCAGAACAGATGTATATATACTGAGATCATGTGACAGATGATGTGCCACTTAGATTGCACACAAATTTACTTTATTTAACTAATTATGTGACTTCTGAAGGTAATTGGTTGCACCAGTTCTTATTTAGGGGCTTCATAGTAAAGGGGGTGAATACATATGCATGCACCACTTTTCCGTTTAAATGTTTTTCGAATTTTTTGAAACAAGTAACTTTTTTCATTTCACTTCACCAATTTGGAGTATTTTGTGTATGTCCATTACATGGAATCCAAATAAAAATAAATTTAAATTACAGGTTGTAATGAAACAATATAGGAAAAACGCCAAGGGGGTGAATACTTTTGCAAGGCTCTGTACATGTACATAATTATCTCAATTACCTCGACACCGGTGCCCCCGCACATTGACACATTGACTCTGTACCGGTACCCCCTGTATATAGCCCCACTATTGTTATTTACTGCTGCTCTTTAATTATTTGTTAGTCTTATCTCATACTTTTTATGTTTTATTTTTGGGAGTTTTTCTTAAAACTGCATTGTTGGTTAAGGGCTTGTAAGTAAGCATTTCACTGTATTTCACTGTTGTATTCGGCGCATGTGACAAATACAATTTGATTTGATTTGAGTGGTCTTAACACCCACCTTCTGCGGAGGGATCTTCGTATGGGAACCTTTGTGCCATCAAAATCTTGTTGTAGCCGTAGTCTGTGAGCTTGAGCACAAAGCGGCCATCCACTACGCAGTTCCGAGACTTGAGTCGTCCATGACAAACACCTCGGTGGTGGAGGTACTTCATGCCCTATGGAAGACAGAAAAAAGTAGTGTTGGTGTCATGTCAGAGAGAAAGGTAGCCTGCTGTAGGTATACAGTGAGTTGGGTTAAATTAACTTTGGGACCTAAACTCTAACAAATCTGTAATGTAAAATGATTTAAAGCACAATGTGGCAGCTGCAGGTCTTCCTATAGGAATAGTGTAACTGTATGTCTCTGAGAGGATTTTGGCCACACCCCACTACTAGTGGTTACCTTGATAAGGTCCAATAACAGGGAGCTCTTAAACATCCAGTCCAGCTTAACGTCAGTATTGCTTAGCAAGTCCTGCAAGCTGCTACGTGAGCAATACTCTGTCATGATGCCGAAAACACCACAGTCAAGGAAAAACCCCAGGAAGAGGTTGACGTTCTCGTGTCGTATGTCCTTCATCTGAAAGAACAGAGCCGTGACAATGGGCTCATTTGAATGGACAACAGAGATACATTAGTTATAGTCAAACGGATTTCTCATCATCAAATCTTACATCGTAACTGGCAGTATATTTCACAGTAGAACCTCACCAACTCAAAGACGTCACTGGTCTGGGGAGTTATGGCTTTAAAGTTTCCAGACGGGAGTCTTTTCATCCAAGCCCAGTCTCCCTGTAAAAAGGTACGTGTTTGATAGTTCTGAATCAACTTTCAGACAAGCCTCAGAACTCCCTGTAAAAAGGTATGTGTTTGATAGTTCTGATAGTTCTGAATCAACTTTCAGACAAGCCTTAGAACTCGCTATAAAATGGTACGTGTTTGATGGTTCTGAATCAACTTTCAGACAAGCCTCAGAACTCCTTATAAAAAGGTATGTGTTTGATAGTTCTGAATCAACTTTCAGACAAGCCTCAGAACTCCCTGTAAAAAGGTATGTGTTTGATAGTTCTGAATAAACTTTCAGACAAGCCTCAGAACTCCCTGTAAAAAGGTATGTGCTTGATAGTTCTGAATCAACTTTCAGACAAGCCTCAGAACTCCCTGAACTGTTCTTAGAAGAGAGCCTCCTTCCCCGTTACCTCAAAAATGGCTATGTTGGAGTTTGCATAGGTTGCCGGGATGACGGTGGAGTCAGAGAAGGGAGTAGAGAGGCTCTGACGATCCGTATCTGAGGGTTTCCTACTCATATCACCCACTTTGCTCTCATCTAAACTTAGCTTCTGAAACATGGAGAGAAAAACATAGGTTATTGACAAAACCACTCGTCATGCTGCAAAGATATCAAATAAAAAATATATATATTTTCAATTGCATGTGTTGTCCAGCCAAAAGTATGTGGACACCTGCTCGTTGAACATTTCATTCCAAAATCATGGGCATTAATATGGAGTTGTTCCCCCCTTTGCCTCTATAACAGCCTCCACTCTTCTGGGAAGCCTTTCCACTAGATGTTGGAACATTGCTGGACTTGCTTCCATTCAGTCACAAGAGCATTAGTGAAGTCGGGTACTGATGTTGGGCAATTAGGCCTGGCACGCAATTGGCGTTCCAATTCATCCCAAAGGTGTTCTATGGGGTTGAAATCAGGGTCAAGTTCTTCCACACTGATCTCGATTTCTGTATGGATCTCACTTTGTGCACAGGTGCATTGTCATGCTGAAACAGGAAAGGGCCTTCCCCAAGCTGTTGCTAAAAAGTTGGAGGCACAGAATCGTCTAGAATATTATTGTATGCTGTAGCGTTAAGATTTCCCTTCAGACCATTATTCCTCCTCCACCAAACTTTACAGTTGGCAATATTCATTGGGGCAGGTAG